>NC_134579.1:121816281-121971281 GCF_037038515.1 Microtus pennsylvanicus
CTGAGGATGACCTTAAACTTCTGTCTTGAACTCCTGTCTCTGTCTCCCAGGTTTGAGGATTACAGGCGGATACCACACATGGTTTATGCTGTTGGTTCTGAGACACAGTCTTACTATGGGTCCCAGGCTGGCCTCAAACTCATCATCCCACTGCCTCAGTCTCCACAGCCATCTTGAGATGGCTAGATTCTTCTTTATAGGCACCCTGCAAGATCGCTGATATTTCTTTTTTCTTCAGCTTGATGTAGCTTGTTTAATTACTTACCTGTTTCTTGCTTTTGCCATTGTTCTGATAGACACTGAAGTCCTTGTTTCTTGTGTTGGCCCCCCATGAGTCACCAGCACAGTGATAGCCACAAGTGGACATTTAATGAGATCCTACATTTATGAAAGGGTAGATGACATCTTTATAATGCTTACACTTAAGGAGCTAACATTGAATTGGAGGTTCAAGACCAGCCTGGAGTACACAACAAGACCCTACCTCAAAAATAAAAGTGAATAGGCAGGGGCTAGGGGTAGATCTGTCAGTAGAGGGCCTAACATGCCAGAAGCTCTGGGTTTGGTTCCTAGGACCGTACAAACAGGATGTGGGGATCCCATGCTAATGCTTGGGAATTGGAGATGGAATGATCAGATATTCAAGGTCATTCTCTGCCTCATAGTGTGTTAGAGGCTACCCTAGGCTACATGAGACCCTGTCTCAATCACCCCATCAGTCAAGTGAGCTAATAAATACATCCCTACTCCACCTTCCTGGGGTAGGGAGCTACAGGCCTTTAAAAGATGCTGATTTGGGAACCAGACCATAGGTCTGGCTTGTGGCAGAGCCTGAAGTACGCTCCTAAACACCCCTGGTGCCACAGTTCCTCCCCTAGGGCAGAAAATATCAAGGTTAATAACTCAGCTGATAAATGAAAGACTGGGCAGAGTGAGGCAGAGATGGTGGTTATTAAGTTCTGCCTGATGCGTGGATGAAAGGCCATGTTTGGAGGGATTAGTACCATTAAGGATGAGCTGGGTCTGGTTCTGGCTTTAGCCAGGGGCTGGAGAAGGCCTCGGGAGCACTGTTCATGAAAGTGCCGCTGCAGAGGCAAGCTGGGACACACCGGCACTGTCATTAACCTCCCATCACCAGTTTCTGGCCTTCTACCAGGAAGAAAAAGGTCTGTGCTGCACCCTGAGAAGGATCCCGTGGACACAGGGACAAGTGTCCTGGCTCCTAGTTCCTGTTCGCTGTGTGGCTTCTTCCCCAGGAGCTGAGCACCCACCGCATACCCAAGTGCGTCCCACCTGTGGTGCCTAACAGATTGTTGTAGCAATACTCTCAAGGGTCCAGCATGAGACCACCTAATTTAAAGCTTAAAAAACTGAGACTCGGGGTGATGATGCAATGGCCAGCTAAAGACAGACTCCAACTCCCATATCAAGGTCCAAGGCTGGGGTCTTCCAGTCAAAAACATGACCGGCCAGCCAGATACTGGCAATAAATAAATAAAATAAATAAGAGGTAAAATAAAACTCCTAGGGATCTTGATCTTGACCTCACACTTTCCTTCCTTGGCTGAAGAGACAGCTCAGTGGTTAAGAGCACTTGCTGCTCTTGCAAAGGACCCCCAAAGTCAGTCCCCCGTTGCCCAGAGCCCATGGCAGGTGGTTCACACCCACCTGTAACTCCAACTCCTGGGGTTTTCTTACATCTTTAAATATCTTTTTCATTGCACTTGTTTGTTTGTTTGTTCATGGGGGATTTGAGTACCACAGTGCATATGTGGAGGTCAGACAACAGCCCAGAGGAGCTGACTCTCTCCTTTTGTCATTGAAGGTCCCCAAAGCTGAACTCAGGTCATCAGGCTTGGAGGCAAGTACCCTTTGCCCACCGAGCCATCTCAACCACCCTTAGCACTCGGCCACCTACCTTGCTATCACATGTTGCCAAGTCTACTGGGAGCACTCCTTGATCAGAGCCATGCTACCTGAGATTCCACGTAGGGCTTTCTAGATCTCGAGAGTCCTGTCTTAGTTTACCCAACTGTAGAACGGACACAATTGATTTCCTCACAGTTAAGAACATGAAACACTCTCTTCCACCTTGAATTTCGCTCTTTATGATTGCATCCTAAAGATCTTAGGCAGGACTCTACAGATTTCTGTCTTCCTTCCTTCATTCATTCAGTTAGTGGCTATTGAAATTACTTCACATCCTGTAGTACAATCAGCCCTGAAGAAGATAGGGTCATGAGCAAAATAAATGCATGCATGTACGCACACAGGGTCGATAGACTCCTTCTGTGATAAAAACAGAAAATGGGCTGGAGAGATGGCTCAGCGGTTAAGAGCACTGGCTACTCTTAGAGATCCGAGTTCAATTCCCAGCGCCCACATGGTGGCTCACAACCATCTACAATGGGATCTAAGGCCCTCTTCCAGCATACAGGTGTGCATGTAGAACACTCATATGTGAAATAAAGTTTAAAAAATAAAAATAAATAAAAAAGAGAAAACAGATAAAAACCCTTTTTAGTTTTTTATGTTTGTTTGTTTTGTTTTGTTTTGTTTTGAGAGATCTGTGAACCGAAGTTTGAAAGAGGAAGGGCTGTAATGTCACAAAATGAAAAAAACTGAATTGCCTGGGAGTATTTTAAGAGTAGCATTTTTTAATTTATTTACGCTGTGGGGTGTGTGTGTGTTCATATTTGTGGATGAGAGTGACGTGGTGCCCGTGTGGAAGTCAGAGGACATCTAGGACGTCTCGAAGGAGTTTGTCCTCTCCTCCCATGTGGTTCCAGTGACTGAACCCCAGCTGTCAGTCTTGGTGGCAAGCTCAATGAGCCCGCGAGCCATCTCCAGCCCATTGTTTCAGGAGCAGCATTTTTGCTTCTGTTGTTGTCTGTAAACTTTATTTAATGTGACATTATCCGTGTTCCCACCCATTACCTCTGTGTTGAGGGAGGGCTGCAGAAAGCCCTTCTGGCCATCCTCCTCCTTCCTCCATTTCTCCATCCATAAAATGGCATTAATGATAACTCTAAGAATAGCATCCACTAATGATCTGAGGACTCTAAGATGCTGTGAGCACTCTCTAAAAGGTGGGACGGGGCCATGGCCTGAGATGCACTTTCTGCCTGTGAGATACTCATTTCCTTCATGCACATGGAAGCCTAAGATGCATGAAAAGCCAGCCCAGCCTCTGGGAAGAAGCCACACAGGCATTGGAAGAGCACAGATCCCGGAGTAATGGGCCAAATGTCGAGAGGGGATGATGATGCATGTGCCTTTATGTCCGGGTCACTTGTTCCAGTGTAGCCTGGCAGCTCCCAACTGAAAGTTACTACCATCTGCTTCATGACCTCAATCCATGTGGTCCCATGAGAACTGCAACAGGCGGCCCCAGCGGGCAGGCTGGCACCAACCGAGGCTGGAAATGGGTCACCTCCGGGAGCCTCCAGTTTGATCTGAGCATTGCTATGGGACAGGGTGTGAACAGGGAGGGGCCTAGACACCACCTATGAATAACTGTCAGAGCTGAGAGCGTTGCATCGGAATCAGAAAGGAAGCATCCAGATCATAAAAGCCACACTGCGTGTGTCATATGACACCTGCCCTTGCAGGAACAGGGTAACTTCAGCAGAGCATCATGGGTTAAATTTCACATGTGAATAACAGCTTCAAGGTGGGCAAGGTGTACCTCTCTGAATCTAGTACTTAGAAGGTTGAGGCAGGAGAACATGAGTTCAAAACAAACCTGGGCTACAAAGTGAAATCCTGTAGATAATAGTAATAGTAGTCGTAGTCGTAAAATAACAATAACAGCTGCTTTGGGCAGAAGAGATGGCTCAGTCAGTGGGCAAGGTGCTTGCTGAACAAGCATAAGGACCCGAGTTCAATCCCCAAAGGAGCTGAAGACAGGAGAATCCTTGGGCACCTGCACACACATGAACATACTTGTGCACATATGCATGCAAACACTGCAAATGCATACAAACACACACAAATAAAATAAGAACATTGGGCTAAAGAGGTGGCTCAATGATCACGAGCACTGACTGCTCTTCCAGAGGACCAGCGTTTAATTACCAGCATCCACGTGGCAGCTCATGGCTTTAACTACAGTTCCGGGAACCTAACGTCCTCTTCTGGCCTCCACAGCCACCTGCATTCACACGCACATACCCACCCAGGTACAAACACATACACACATTTTAATTGTTTAAAACTGCATAGGATAGTGGATAACTAGAACTAATAATGTGTATGCCCATCCATTGGGGAACAGCTAATTGGTGAGGTATATTCATTCAATGGAGTGTTATACAGCATAAAAAAAACATACTAATGAGAAAAATATTGTAGGAATATTGGTAACCACAATAAAATGAAATAAACAAAACATGTAGAATATCTGGTAGGAATCAATCAATGCAAAAATACTAATATCAAAACTATACCATTTCGCCATCTGTTCCTCCCTCTGTGTGTGTGTGCTCGTGCATGTGTGTGTGAATGAAAGAAAGAAAGAGAGAGAGAGAGAGAGAGAGAGAGAGAGAGAGAGGGAGAGAGAGAGAAAGATAGATTTGTCCCAATTATTCCACCAATTAAGGACACTCTTGAGCAAAATCAAGTGCTGTGCTTATTTGCCTGAGTTGCCTGAGTTTGTGCCCAGGAAATTTGGGCTGATGCAGAGGGCTGTACCTCACAGGATGGGCCACAAAAGAGCAACTGCCTCCACAGTCAGTGTGCTACCTGATTTCCTGCACATACACACACACAAATGCACATGCACACATACCCACACATGTGCCAAATGCACAGGCACATGCACACACACACACAAATGCACAGGCACATGCACACACACACACACAAATGCACAGGCACATGCACACACACACACAAATGCACAGGCACATGCACACACACACACACAAATGCACAGGCACATGCACATGCACACATATACACATGCATGCAAATGCACAGGCACACACACATCACACATACACACACAAATGTACAGGCATATGCACACATGCACACACACATGCAAATGCACAGGCACACACACACACATCTGCTTCCTGAAAACATGAACTCTGACATCCCCTAGACCTTTCAGAGCAAAGCACGAGATCTACTAGTGCAATAAAATTACATTATCTTTCTTTAATCTGTGTATTTGGGGGTGCAATTACGTTATCTTTCTTTAATCTGTGTATTTGGGGGGGGTGCACCTACTGAGGTCAAAGAACAACTTCAAATGTCAGTTCTCTCTATCTTGTTTTCAGACCAGGTCCTGTTGTCATTGGTGCTTGATGCTGACACACCAGGTTCTGAGGATTGGTCCACTTCTGCTCCTTGTCCCACCAACCAGGCTCTCTGCGAGACTCTCTCTAAAGGAGAAGGAAGACAAGGAGAAGAGGAGAAGACATTTAACATTGCCATTACACTTAAAAGGTAGACCCTGCTGACCACGGTGGCTCACGCACCCTTAATCCCAGCACCAGGGAGGCAGAGGCAAGAGCATGTCTGTGAGTTTGAGGCCAGCCTGGCCTACATTATGAGTTTCTGGCTAAAGAGGACTCTATCAAAAGACCCTGTCTCCAAAGATGGGGAGGGGAGTGGAAGACTGGACCCTAAGATAGCTCAATGAGTAAAGGTGCTTTCTGTCAAGTCTGACGACCTGTGTTCAATCCCCAGGACCTACATGGTAGAAGGAGAGAAACTACCCCACACATACAATAAATAAATAAAATTTAGATCGAAGTAAAAAAGAAAGAGAAAGGTAGGTGGTTACATAAAGCAATCCATTTTTGCAGTGTTTTGTTTTGTTTTGTTTTGGGGGTGCTGGGAATTGAACCTAGGGCTTTGTGCCCATTTGGGAAGTGCTTCGTCACTGAGCCGTATTCCCAGACCTATTTCTGCCATTTCTAGAACAGTGCTGGGGCCCTGCTGCAAGAGAACCAGATACCCTCTTCTGGAGTCGGCTGATTGATCGATGGATGAGTGCATGATGCCCCACCCAGAGGCCTAATAGCTGCGGGAGTCAGGAGGGCGCCATAAATAACACACTAACGAGGAGTGATGCTGAGGCCAGGAATGCCCCAGCGGCAGAGCTCTGAGCTCTGAATAGGCCGTGAAACCGGATCCCGCCTGCCCTCTCTCCCAAGAAGGTGCCTGGAAAATCTACAGCCGGGCACACTGGCAGAAACATAGAGGTGAAGGGTCTTGGGTCAACCAGAACCCTCAGCCCACATCCCACCGGCCACCGCACATGCTTCCGGCTGCCCCTGCCAGCTGCTGCCAGAGAGGCGTCTCCCGCCCCCCTGTGAAACAACCGGGCTGCGTGCATGCTGCCTCGCGTGTTTTGGCAGGCCTGTGAGGAAAGCTCGCAGAGCACCTGCTCCTGGGGTGTGTGCAAGCTCCCCCGCTTTCCCTGGGCCCTGAATGATCCTTGGACGTGCCCTGGGCCCTGGCCACCGTTTTTTGCAGTAATCAGAGCAACGAAGCCCATCTGCTGCTTGTGGGGGATGGGGCTCCAGGCGAGTCTTGCCAAGCATGAGGCCTTCCAGAGGAAGACGTGGCTTAACCAGCCCGACCCTGCCAAGAGAATCTGGGAAGTATAGGCCACCTCTAAGACTCAGCTAGAGTCCCTCTCTGCTCAGGGATCCTTGCCTGGCCCCAACCATCCCTCCTCTGCCTCCACCTCTGGAGGCTGACGGAAGCCGTTCTGTTTGTATCCTGCATGAACTGCTTTTGCCTGCTGAAGAAGCAGAGGGCCCTCCAGTCAGGAGAGATAGCTAGCCAGCCAACCCTTCTGCTAACAGGTTCTTCTTCTGGGACTGAGTCTCATGTAGCCCAGTAGCCCAGGCTGGCCTCAGACTCTCTATGTAGCTGAGAAAGAATTAAAGGCCTGATCCTCTGGCCTCCATCTCTTAAGTGCTGGGATTAGAGGCGCTGGAGATGGAGCCCAAGACCTCGTTCATGCCAGGCAGGCACTCCAGCAACTGAGCCACAAACCCAGCCCTTTGATAATCTTCCTGGAATTCTGATTGAAAGCCTGGAACCATCGCCTTCTGTGCACACCTCTGCACTTGTGGGAGGACCTTGAGGGACAGCCTCTGCTGACATAGAGTTACTACATGATCCATCAGTCCACAACAGGAGCCAGGTGTGGCAGTGCCAATCTGGGCTTCCATCAGTTGGGGATGTGAGAAAAAGAAACAAGAGTTCGAAGACGGGGGGCTGGGGAAGGGCCCAGTCCTGAGGACCTGAGTTCAAATCCCTGGGACTTAGGCCAAAAGTCAAGTGTGATGGTTATACCTGTAACCCAAGTACTGGGGGAGGCATGAGGAGATAGGGGGTTCCTGGGGCTCGCTGGCCTACCAGTTCTGGTGTAGGAGGGTCTTCTTTCTATGGGTTGCTTTCATTGGTTGAATAAAGAAAACTTGCCTTTTGATAAGTCAAAACTTAGATAGGCGGAGTAGACAGAACAGAATGCTGGGAGAAAGGAGGCAGAGAGAGAGAAGCCGCCATGGAGCCAGCCACCAGGTCAGACGTGCTGAATCTCCCTCGGTAAACCACAGTCAAGCGGCAATACAGATTAATAGAAATGGGTTAATCAAGATGTGAGAGTTAGCCAATAAGAGGTTAGAACTAATGGGACAGGCAATGTTTAAATGAATACAATTTCTGTGTGTTTATTTCAGGGGTTAACACAGCCCGCTGCACTCCTCACTACACAGTCCAGCTTAAATGGTGAGCTTCAGGTTCTGTGAGAGACCCTGTCTCCAAAAGTGAAGTGGGACAACAGAGTCCATGACAGAAAACCACAACCAATCAAAATGCAGGGTTGTAGAGCCCGGTCCCTCCACGAAATAGCTGTGCATCTCAAGGAACATTGTAGAAGAAAAGATGGGGGGAGGGGAGGGACAAAACGTAAGAACCAGAGGATCATGTCATTCGCTATTAGATCATGTCCCCAAGTAATAGCAGACGCTACATGCATTAGTCTCACCAACTTGACAGTTTAAACACGAACTAAACAAGGAAGACTCCAATGGACATGCCAAGTGGACAGAGAGGATAGAACCCACAGCCTTACAAAGAACGAGAGGTAACTAAGGAATGCTGGGAGCAGAAGAGGTAGGTGAGTTCCCAGGGTAAGAGCACACCGATTGGTTCCCAAGGCCAAATGGTCATTCCTGAAAACATCCATACAAGAAACATTCTAAGTACTGAGTAGGTTATTTTTAGGAATATATATGTACATACACACACACACACACACACACACACGAATGCAATAGCAATTAGTGAAAAAAAAGAGACCACCAATTTGAAGGCGAATAAGGAGGGGTATATGAGAAGGATGGGAGGAAGGAAAGGCAAGGTTTTTCTGTAGCTTTGGAGCCTGTCCTGGAACTAGCTCTTATAGACCAGGCTGGCCTCCAGCTCACAGAGATCTGCCTGTCTCTGCATCCCAAATGCTGGGATTAAAGGCGTGTGCCACCACTGCCCAGCTATTTTTTAAGTTAAAAAAAAAAAAAGCAAGCCGGGCGGTGGTGGCGCACACCTTTAATCCCAGCACTCGGGAAGCAGAAGCAGGCAGATCTCTGAGTTCGAAGCCAACCTGGTCTACAGATCAAGTTCCAGGACGGGCTCCAAAGCTACAGAGAAACCCTGTCTTGAAAAACAAACAAACAAACAAAAAGAGCAATTGCAATTGAGGAAGACATCCCAATGTCAACCTCTGACCTCCACACGTGCTAAGTACAAGTACACACACACTTGTTTACACACACACAATTCAACAACAGCCTGTGCTACAAGAGAGATCTTAGCAAAAAAGCATAAAAAGAGGAGAAGAGCAGAGAGAGAGAGAGAAGGGGGAAGGAGAAGAAGGAGGCCAGAAAAGGGAGAAGGAAGAAAAGCAAGGGTCTGGAGGAGGAGGGGAGAAAAAGGAATGGAGCTGAATTTTTCCATTAATGTTCATAAGCACATTTGTTGACAACAGCCAAAAACTGGAAACAACAGACAAATGGATAAACAAAATGTATAGTAGCCACAGCACAGACTATGACTTGTCCATCAAAAAGCAAACAAACAAGTGTCGACAAAGAGAAAATTCAAAAAGGTTGTGCTAAATCAAAAATGCTGCGCACACAGTGGGACCACAATATATATAATCCTATTTACCTGAAATATCTAAAACAGACAGATCGATATAAAAGCAGGCTGTGATTCCCAAGGGCTGGAGAGACTGAGGAGGGGGAAGATTTTGAGGAATGGGGTCTGTTGGAATTACATGTGAGGCTACATTGTTCTGAGAATGTAGGAAATGTCTCTGAAACATTTCCTCTAAGACAGGACCTCTGGGTCAGGTTCTCGCCTCGATGAGAGAAGAAACTCTGAGACATGGAACCATGGCTCTATCCCTGGTCCTACCACTCCAGAATAAGGCTCCAGTGACCCTGGTGTTGTAGACCTGCTGTCCCAGTTCCTGGAGAGTCTGAGACAGGAGGATCACAAGTTCTAGCTCTGCCTGGGCTGTAGAGTGAGTTCAAGGTCAGGTTGGACACTGTCTCGAAATAAACAGTAAACAGAATGCTGAGGTTCTTTCTAGCTCTATGGCAGAGTGCTTGTCTGGCATATGGATCTGACTTGATGCCCTAATTGCCAACTGTGTGGGAACCTCAAGACTTAGAACAACACTATGCTCTTCTGTTTTTCTTTTCTTTTTTTTTTTTTTTTTTTTTTTTGCAGTTTTTCGAGACAGGGTTTCTCTGTGGTTTTGGAGCCTATCCTGGAACTAGCTCTGTAGACCAGGCTGGTCTCAAACTCACAGAGATCCGCCTGCCTCTGCCTCCCGAGTGCTGGGATTAAAGGCGTGCGCCACCACTGCCCGGCTATGTTCTTCTTTTATGGGTGGGGAAATGAAGACTACCCCAGGAGAATAAGAAGTGGCCTCTAGTTCCAGCTCTGGAAACCATGCCAGTGTCTGCAGATCCCTTCTCCTGTATCGATAGTTGGAGGTACATTCTCGCTATGCAGCCCAGGTTGACTTTGAACTTAACCCTCCTGTCTCAGCCTCCAAAGTTCTAAGACTTACAGGCATGTACGCCCAAATGCAAGCATGACATTTTTTAAGAAGAAAGCAGTTACCCACATACCACTGAGTCTACTGTTGAAAGCTTGGCAGGGTAGTTGCATGTGTTCCCGGAGCATCTTCAGGTCAAACAGCTATGAGAATAAAATATAGTGCTCTCCGTGACTTCAACTCTCAGCATCACGTCTCACACAGACTCTAAAGTGACATAAGAAAAAGGACAGAAGGCTGGCGCTTGTGCAGGAGACTCACCTGGTTGGGAGAAAGATGAGAAGCGACACGGGGCAAAGACATGTCAAGATATATTCATATAAGGCTGTGTGGGGCAAGGAATAGTGGTGGACACCTTTAATCCCAGCACTCAGGAGGCAGAGGCAGGTGGATCTCTGAGTTCAAGGAGAACCTTGTCTACATAGTAAATTCCAGGATAGCAGGAACTATGTAGAGAGACCCTGTCTCATGTGTGTGTGTGTGTGTGTGTGTGTGTGTGTGTGTGTGTGTGTGTGTGTGTGTTTTGCAGGTAGATGGTTCAGCAGGTAAAGCCACTTGCTACCAAGCCTGAGTCTCACTCCAGACAAATACAGTGGAAGGGGACAACTGACTCCAACCGGTTTTTCTGACATTCACGTGGGCACTGTGACACACACACACACCATAAACAAATGCATTGATTAAAAAGTTAAAGTAGTCGTAAAAAATATAAAACTTGTCACAACCATTTGGGTTTTTTTTTTTCCTAAGAAAAAGGAAACACACACACAGACACACACGCACACAAAGAATGGATTTTATTACCCCATCTTAGTGAAGAAAATGTAAGCTGGACAACCTTAAAATAGATGTTTGTTTTCCTCTGAAGTGAGCGGGTCTCGGGAAAGATGTTAAGGGAATAATCCCGCAGGTGGGGCAATCACGGATAAGGCAGCTCAGAAGAAACGTGACTACGTGAGGTTCTTGCCGGATGGCAGCTGGGACATTCAACAGTCTTATGACAAGCAGGCGGCTCCCCTTTTCCTATCAAAGCTATTTAGGGGTCTAGCCTAAAACACACCAGACGCGACTGGCAGAGGGACAGGTGGGGCCTTCTGAGGCCGGGTCTCTGGGGAACACGGAGGTTGCCGTGTCCAACACAACTGTGGATCCAAGGCTTTGTCTCAGGACTGCTGATTTCCCAGCATCCTCCGCGGTCTGCACAGAGTCCAACCCCCCAAAGCTTGGAGCCTGACTGCGAAGGACTCTGAAGAAGGATGTAGCTGTGACCTCATACTGTCCACATTTAAACCATGTCCCCAAAACACTCCGTAATGGAAGCGCAGTGGCATACTCTTATGTTGGTGGAATTTGAGGCCGTGTGACAGGTGTCCGGGGAGAGACATTTCTGGGAGCCAAGGACCTGGCACCATCTTCCAAGCACACCCCTGAGGCAGCTGCCCAGGCCCTCATTTGGACAAGCATGCAGTTTTTATCTGAGTAAATAAATTTGGGGGCAGACAAGTTCAGCCTGACAGAGCTCGTTAAGAGCCCCCAAGATCTCCAAAAGTCCTACTGCCAGGCACTCTCCCCCAAGTTCAAACGCCCACTGCATCAGCCGGAGGACTGACTGAGTCTGGAACCAGACAGCCGACGCTGGGTCTGGTCTTCCTTCCCAGCTGTGTTGCTGAGGGCGTGCCTCGGAACCTCTCTGGGTTTTCCTTAAGGTCCTGATCCTCAGTAAGTGAATAACTCCACCCTGACAGGTTTCTCTTTGACACACAGTAGGTGATGCTTAACAGGCAGGAGAAGAAACTATTTTTTTCAACTCTTTATTATGTTGGGCTTTTTTAAGGATTATATATTCTTAGTTTACGTGTATGAGTGTTTTGCCTGCATATACATCTGTGCTCCAGTTGAGTACAGTGTCCAAGGAGGCCAAAGGAGGGTGTCAGATTCCCTGGAACTGGAGTCAGAGATGGCTGTGAGCCACCATGGGGAGGGGGGGTCCTGGGATTCGAATCCAGGTCCCCCGGAAGAAGGAGCAGTTTTTCGGAGCTGAGCCATCTCTCCAGTCCCTTTTTCAGAGAAAGGGTCTCACATATCGAGGCTGGACAGGAACATGCTGTGTCCTGGCTCTGTGAGTCTCTTGCCACCACGTTCCATGTGCCGACAAGACAGGCGTGAGGCTCCGCACTCACTTTGATACAGTGCTGGGAACTGAATCCAGGCTTCAGACGTATGAGATGGGCACTCTAACATACAAACCCTCTCTCCAGCTGTTTGTCTGCTGTTTCTGCTGCTGGGGAATGAACCCTGGAGCTGGTACATGCTGAGCCCCATCTCCAGCCGTAAGTCTTCTGAAATAGAATCTGGGTATGTAGGCAAAGTTGGGGTCAGACTCACAATCCTCCTGAGAACAGGGATTTCAGGCAAGCATGAAACCCCCCCACAAGTAATGTTTTAACTCAGTGTGCTATCTTCTATACACAGCCAACACAATCTATGTGCATGGATGGGAATGAGAAAACGGGATATCGTGAACGGAAGGAGAAAACGGCATCTATCCAAATGCAGCTTTCTCCAAGGTTTCCTTTTTATTATTTTTAATGTGTTTATGGAGGGTTATGTTTATATGAGTGTAGGGGCCCAGGGAGGCCATTAGAGGGCTCGGATCATCTACAGCTACAGTATAGAGTTGGGAGCAACCTATGTGGACGCTGGGAACTGAACTTGGGTCCCTGTTCTGAACCGCGAGGCCCCTCTCCTGCCTCTCGAAACACACTTTCATCATATTATTGGACTAGCATTGGTATTAGTCATGTTGAAAATTGTTTCTCCTATCCCACAAGCACCCCATATGAATATAAAAACAAAGATATGTGATTAACCTCTCTGTTGTTTCAATTACATGTTGTTACTCATGTATCTTTCAAATTCCTGCTTGCTAACTACGTATTTCTTTGACTTCATGTAAAACTAATAACTTTGTCCATGATGTTAATAAAATTATGATCGTGAAAACCAACAAAAAAAATTGTCTGTTTGCTTTTTGTTAGTGTCTCGTGTGGCCCACAGCTGGTCTTGAGCTCACTTAAGGAGACCAAGGAAGGGGAATCATGAATTCAAGGCCAGCAGAGGCTACATTTTGGGATTCTGCCTTAAAACTTCAGAGTAATCAGGCTGGAGAGATGACTCAGTGGGCAAAGGCACCTGCCATCAAACAACCTAGGTTGGGTCCCCAGGACCCTCACCATAGGAAGAAAGAATGAACCCCTAGAGTTGTATTCTGACCTCCATATGTACGCAATAGTGCATGTGTGTGTGCGCGCACACGCACACACACAAATACATCACATAGGAGAATTAGCTCCATGCCCTGGTCATTTCTTCCCCACGTGTGTCCCCATTCTGTCGCCACACAGAATGCAAACGAAACATGTCTTCACGCCTCCTCTGAAGGCAGTTTATAAAGAGCCCGAGCAAGGAGAGAGGAGGAGGAAGACGAGGAGGAAGACAAGACAAGGGGGACTTGGCAGTTGGCTGTCACACAGCATGCCACCGATTAATCTGGTGGGTTTGTGTCCTCTTTGCTGGTCTCATTTCCTCTTTGGGACTCAACAGGAACACCGGGAGAATCTCAGAGTACCTGCCAAGCAAGCCTCTTCAGCTGACAAAACACATTAACGCCAGGGAGCAGGGGAACCCCCCCACACCACTTCCACCCCTACACACACACACACACACACACACATACACACACGTAATCAAAGCTCTATTTTATTTGCAGCTGACCCTCCAGGGCCAGTGGCTCTGCCTCCCTCCCTCTTCTCGGTCTCTCCCCCCCCAGGGTTGGGTTGGGTTTGACATGTCATAACATCATGTCTGTTTATCTGAAATATTTCCACTCGCAACGCTTGTTTGTTCAAGCGACTGACATGTTGACATAGGACCTGACAGCTGAGTGAACTCCAACTGAAATAAAATACAAAGTAAACACATTTGCATAGAGTTTATACACAGCCTGCGTCTGCGGGAGAGGAGCAAATCCATGGATTGGAATCGGGTGCTTAGTTCCCATCGCCCCTCACCACCAGGGTCCCTCCTGAATGTTTACTATTTTATTTATGCCAAGCTCTCCACTCCTGGAATGCCTCAGGAGTCAAAGGATTGGCTCCTCTATGGGCTGCTAGCAACTGTTATCTACTTTCTGCTGCTTCTTCTCCCATCTTCAACTGGAACCACTTCATAATCTGAGGAACCTTTAAGGACACCTGTGAGAACTTGAAACTCTAAAACAATTTTTTAAAAAGAAAAAAACCTGGCTGTGTAGCAGTGTTGCAATGAACACTGACGATCTCGGTGCTGGGGAGACAGAGAGAACAGGATCTCGGGTTTGAGTCCTGCCTGAGCTACATAGCAAGACTTTATCACAAAGCACACAGAAAGGACCTGTGTGTTCTGTGACCCCCCCAAGGAAAAGGAAGAAGCTGGGTTGAAATTAAGCTCTCTGGTTTCAGGCTACTCCCACTTGGCTGATGTCCTTTATCACAGTTTTGGTGGTTCTGATTGCTTTTATTGGTCCTGATTCTAAGACAGTGTGTCCCCAGGAATGCGGCACCAAACCTGGCAAGAAAACACTTGGAACGCCGGAGATGGGTTACCTCACCCCGAGTTCTTGGTTCTTCTCTGCCCTGAGGAATGCCTCTCATTCATCTCCATCTGCCCTCCCTCCCTTCTTCCCTCCCTCCCTTTTTCCCTCCCTCCCTCCTTCCCTTTCTTCTTCTCTCCCTCCCTTTCTCCCTCCCTCCCTCCTTTCTCTCCCTCCCTCCTTCCTTCCCTCCTTCTCTCCCTCCCTCCCTTCCTCCCTCCCTTCCTCCCTCCCTCCTTTTCTCCTCTCCCTCCCTCCCTCTCCTTCTTTCTCTCTTGCACAGTCTTTCTTTTCCTCTCTTCCTTTTTTTAAACCAGCATCCAATATAGCCTTAATTCACTATGCAACCTCAGAAGACTTTCAACTTTGTATTCCTTTGCCTCCACCTCTCAAGTGCTGGGGTTACAAATGCATCTCTCGGCAACAATCATTCTTCATCTCTATTTTCATAAAAGAACTGCAAAGACATTTCACAAGGTACGGGGATAACCAGCATCCCACCCTACCCCCAGTTCTACCCATGGCAGACATGGCTAATCAAGTGAAAAGTGTTTTCCCTAAGCCACAGAATCCTACCAATGCACCCATATCATGACTGAGAATAGCACACATTGATTAGGGTTTACTCTCAAGAAAGTACATGTCAGGGCTGGAGAAAAGACTCAGCAGTTAAGAGCACTGGCTACAATTGCAGAGGACCTGGGTTTCATTCTCCGCACCCACATAGGCAGCTCGCAAACGTCTGTGACTCCAATCCTAGAGTCTCTGACACCATCTTCCGGCCTCCGTGAGCATTACACACATGCATGTGGTAAGTGCAGGGGAAAAAAATCTCTACGCATAAATCAAGAGAAGAAAGAAAGAAAGAAAGAAAGAAAGAAAGAAAGAAAGAAAGAAAGAAAGAAAGGGAGGAGGAAGGGGGAGAGAGAAGGAGGGAGAGAGAGGGAACGGAAGGGAAGAGAAAAGGAAAAAAGAAGAAAGCATGAATTTGCAACCCCCCACTAATACTAGTGGGACCTGGAGCAGGGGGACCACCCAAGCTTCCTGGCCAATGCTGCTGGTCCATGAACCACACTTGGAGTAGCCAGGTATAAACTCCACAGAAGCATCTCCCATGCAAAAGCAGCTAGTTTCTGGGATGCCCATCTGTACACTGGCTCTTCTTTTTTATCAAAACGGCCCAGGACCAACACCAACTGGGCCTGACCCATCTGTCCACCTCATGGGCACAGTTCAAAAGCATCATTTCCATCCCGTGTAAGCAAGAGAACATCCGAGCATTTGCCTAGGGAAACCCAAATGCCATGAAAGGGCCACAAAATAAACCCAGGCAAATTCATTTGCCTACAGTTGCCAGGCCTTTGCCAGGACCTACACTGCCCCTCCCGATGAGCCGGGCCACAGTTATATCTTGTCTATGGGTTTTGCTGCCAGTCTTGCTTGGTTGGTTGGTTTTGCTTTTTTTGTTTTCTAAGATAGGGTCTCTCTATATTGCCCTGGCTGTCCTGGAATTCGATATGAGACTAGGTTGCTTCTAAATCACAGAGATCCTTCTGCCTCTGCCTTCCAAGTCCTGGGATTAAAAGTGTGCACCAACATGACCGGGCATTCAATCATTTTGTTTGGTTTTGGTTTTTGAGACAGAATTCCTCTGTATATCCCTAGCTGTCCCAGAACTCACTCTGTAGACCAAGGTGGCATCGAACTCAGATCCACCTGCTTCTGCCTCCTGAGTGCTGGGATTAAAGGTGTGCACCACCATGCCCAGACATTCTGTCATTTTTAACAGATCATTGTGAAGAAGCTTGGAGAAAGAAGGTGACCCAAAGCCACACCACCTGTATGCGTCAGAGCTTCATGTCCAAACAGGGCTTCATCCATCCCCAGAAGCTGGGACTAGAGAGACACTCAGCAGGTAAGAGAGCTAGGTCCAGTTGCCAGTGTCCACATGGTGGCTCTCAGCTGTCTATAATTGTAGTCGCCAGGGATCAAATTCCCTCTGCTGGCCTTCTTGGACACTGCACACACATGGTGCACATGCATTCGTACAGGTAAACACTCATACACATAATATAAAGATAAATAAACACTAGTGGGGAAAAGACACTGACACTGGGTGCAAACAAGGTTCCCACTTCTCCCATCGCTTCAGAGCCTGCTCCCACCTTCACCTCACACTGCAGCCTCTGAAGCTGCATGGCTATGCACCTCTACTGTGTTGCTTTTTTTCTTTTAAGTCTTATTCTATTTCATTTATTGGGTGTGAAGCAGGGGTGTGTGCCACTCAGCGCCTGTGGAGATCCAAGGACAACCTACAGGAGGCAGTCTTCTCATTCCGCTACGTGAGTCTCAGGGACAGAACTCATCAGGCTTGGTTGCCCGTGCCTTTATGGCTGAGCCATCTCACTCACTCCCAACATCTTTGTTATTTTTTGGATGCCCAGTCTGTGAATTTTTGCTACAGTGGGCCTCGGTCCCACTAACCTCACTGAACCAGAGCCAGGGAGGTGGCGATATATGCTGGGCTTCGGCACTTATGAGGCTGAGGCTGATTGGTGCGTTGGAGGTCAGTCTGGACTTGACTGAGATGGTTTCTCAAATGCAAGGGTGATGATAATAATAATGATTAGAGAAGAACAGAGGCATCAAATCCCAGGGTCCCCTCTCTTCAGCCAGCCCCCACTCTGCTTCCATCCAGTTTGCACGCTGGGTCTCTATATGTGGATCTGTTGGGGAGAGGCGCCCATAGTTATTAAACCTCTGTATTTTACCAGATGAAGACTGGAAACAGGGGTCTGAAGAGAAGACATGCAAGCTCTGCCTGGGTTTGGCCAATGACTCGGCAGAAGTTCTGGGACAAGAACAAGGGAGTTCTGACTTTCACCCCTCTTTCTCTGCGGTGAGGGCACACCCTCCATGCTACAGGCACAACCTGGACAGCTCATTTCTCAGCCAGGACCACTCTCCCCGACTCCCCACCCCCTCCTCCATCCATTGCTGCTGCAGAGTAAAAATCAGGCACCCTTCTGCAGGCAGCACCCATGTTTCAAGGCCAGCCGGGCACAGGGAGCAGCCAGTCCCTCCCCGAACTGACCTTCTGAAATGCCCTTTTCCCCTGTGCAGGGAGGGGGCTGGCAGAGCAGGCCAGCAGGCGCGGGGTTAGGCCTTGATAACCCGAGATCAAAGCAGCCTGTCAGAGGTGTCAACTGAGAGGCAGCCAAGACAAGCGACACCGCTTTATCTCCCCGCTGGCTGGCGGGGAAGCACCACGGTTCCCGGAAACTATTTCTGGACAGGCAGGAGAGAGAGCCTGTGGCTGAGGCCTGCTGTTCTGCCAAGCCACTCCAAATGGACTCAGGGACTCTGGGCGCCCTATGAGGGTCTGGTTCTTTCTGCTCGCTCTCTCCTCCTTCATCCTTAAGTTCCTATTTTCACAGGCACCTGTGTAATTCACGCTAAAATTCTGTCTTCTCAAGGGGCCAGCAAGATGGTTCCATGGGTAAAGGGGCTTGGTCTGTGTTGGATCTCCTGAACCCAAGTGGGGTACAGAGGAAAACTTCTTCAGCAATATGTCCTCTGTCCTCACACATAGTGTGTGTGTGTGTGTGTGTGTGTGTGTGTGTGTGTGTGTGTGTGAGAGAGAGAGAGAGAGAGAGAGAGAGAGAGAGAGAGAGAGAGATTAAAATCTAAAACCAGTCAGGCTTGGTGGTGCACACCTTTAATCCTGGCCCTCAGGAGGCAGAAGCAGGTGGATCTGAGTTTGAGGCCAGCCTGCTCTACAGAGTGAGTTCCAGGACAGCCAGAGCTGTTATACAGAGAATCCCTGTCTTAGAAAAACAAACAACAAAAACTACTTCTTCCTCTCATTCCTGTAACATTCCCTTATTGAGGAAAGGGGTTCCAGCCATGTGTGCAGGTGTGTAGACTTCAGAGGTAATTTCTCAGGAATTATTCGAGACAGGTCTTTCTTCCCAGCCTGCAGCTCACCCATTAGGCTAGGCTAACCCCAGGAATTTACCTACCTGTCTCCAATGCCCCAGGACAGGATTATAGCACATGATAACCTTTAATGGCGGTTCTGGGCACAGAACTCAGGACTTCCTAGTAGCATAGCCGGCACTTCACTAGCCGTCTCCCCAGCCCTGTTTTCCTGGAGGGGTGGATTGAAACGAGGTCTCGTGTAGCCCAGGTTCGCCTTCTGGACCACTTTTATAGCCAAGGCTGATGTTAGACTCCTGATCCATCTCCCAAGTACTGGATGACTGGCCTGCACCACCACACTCAACAGGCCCAATAGACAAAAGACAGCACCAGGTCCCCTGTGTCCCTGACCACATACCTGTTTCTACATTTCTTAGTCTTTCCATTCTCAGATCCTCCAGTGTCTCCCAAATACACACACACACACACATACACACGCACACATGCACACACGCACACATGCATACACTCTCACATGCATACATGTACACTTACACGCACACATGCACACACATGCACACACTCTCACATGCATACATGTACACTTACACACACATGCACACACTCTCACATGCATACATGTACACTTACACACACATGCACACTCTCACATGCACACATGTAGTACACTTACACACACATGCATACACTCTCACATGCACACATGTAGTACACTTACACACACATGCACACACTCTCACATGCATACGTGTACACTTACACACACATGCACACACATGCACACACTCTCACATGCACACATGTACACTTACATACACATACATATGACACACACCTGCTCACATGCGCATACGCTCATCCACACTCACATACTCATGCTCGCTGGGTTAGAGCCTCTAGCCTCTGAAAGCAAGGGCCAACCCAGGTGCAGAAGCCAATGAAATCAATTCTGTCTCCTGCTTCTGTCCAGTTCTTCTTCCAGCTCCAGGGCCCTTTCCCGGATGATGTCTGGACAGGGTTTGTTTCTCTCCTGTGGTGTTGACCCTTTAGTTTGCAGCTGGAAGAAACAGTTGCTGGTCTCTTCCAGTTGTGGCCCCAGCTGGGCAGTTTCAAACACATCCACTGTGTGTTCGTTACCATAGCTCTTTCTACGGCAAGGGGGCTGGAGGCTTGATTGGAAGCACTCAGGAGGATCAGAAGTCAAAGTTGGCACCCTGTATCCAAATAAAACAAAACAAAATCAGTCTGGAATGACGGCTCCGGCTCCGTGGTGAGGAGCATATGTTGCACTTACGGAGGACACAGCTTCAATTCTCAGCCCTTACGACCATCTCTAACTCCAGGGCCCTCAAACCCTCTTCGGACCTCCACCAGCACTGTATGGCTTGGTACACATACACTTAGGCACGTACACACACACACATGAATAATATCTTTTTTTTTAAAAAAAAAAAGAAAAGTCTGTTCAAGTCAGGAATGGTGGCCTGCTCCTTTAACCTCAGCATCCAGGAGGCAGAGGCAGGAGGATCTCTATGAATCTGAGGCCAGCCTGATCTAAATAGGAAGCTCCAAATTAGGCATGCTAAAGAGACACTGCCTCAAAATAAATAAATAAATAAACAAACAAACAAACAGTCTGTTCGCGCTCCTTCAACTTTGGAACATTTTTTAACAGTCCACGTAGCTCAGGCTGACCTCAACTCGCTGTGTAGCCCAGGCTGCCCTTGAACTCCTTCCTTGTCTACCTGCTGACTCTTCTCTGCTGGTAGAACTGCAGGATTCACTACAGTGTTCAGATTTTTCAATCTCTCCCTTTGCTTTTTCCTTTCTTGTAGGACAAAGATCGCACCTGGATCCCAGGCACCGCAAGCTAGTTACTCGGCCGCTGGGATACATTCGCTGCGAGGAAACGTGCACTTCTATGACCTTACTGTGTGTGCTCAGCTACCTAGAGCATCCATGGGAGCCTAGAACTATTTGCTGCACAGTGTCTGGCAAGTAATGAATACCCAATGCATGGGAAATACTTTTCTCATTCTTAACCTCCACTGTGGCGCTGTGAGATGGGTATACCTTCTCTTTCCAATGAGGAAAAACAAGGGATGCTCTGCTTCCCATTCTGCCAATCCAATGACAAGCAAGGCTGGCTAAGAAAAAAAAAAACAGGCCGGGGGATGGTGGCGCAAGCCTTTAATCCCAGCACTCGGGAGGCAGAGGCAGGCGGATCTCTGGGAGTTCGAGACCAGCCTGGTCTACAAGAGCTAGTTCCAGGACAGGAACCAAAGCTGCAGAGAAACCCTGTCTCGAAAAACCAAAAAAAGAAAAGAAAAAAGAAAAAAATGGGTAGTATCCTGTGTCTTTTTCCACAGAATAATGCAAAAATCTGGTTTCACAAACATGGGTATTTTTCAGACCCAATTAAATCAAGATTCTAAGCATTAGATATGAGAGTCAGATGGACCCCTGAGGCCCAGATACTCACCTAGGGTCTGGATGAAAAGCCATTTACAGGATAGATAGATAGATAGATAGATAGATAGATAGATAGATAGATAGATAGGGTAGGTAGGTAGGTAGGTAGGTAGATAGGTAGATAGGTAGATAGGTAGATAGGTAGATAGAATAGATTAGGTAGGAGATAGATAGATAGATAGATAGATAGATAGATAGATAGATAGATAGATTAGATGGGTGATAGGTAGATAGGATTGATGGTGATAGCTAGACAGGAGATAAAAAAAATAGACAGCCAGATAGATATCTCCCCCCTAATTATGGGGACCAGGATCGGCATCTGAAGGGGAAGTTGAGGTGACACAGGGAAAATGAGTAAGAAAGATGCTGGTGCCCATGGCATTGGTCTTCCTGGAGCATGCTGATGTCACTGTGCAGTTGAGTGTGTCTGAGTCCTGCACACCTGCCTTTGAAGCCAGACTCCACTTTTTGCTAGACTTGGGGGGAAGAGGTGTGTTGCTAGAGATAGGACAACCGCAGTTCTCGTTCACACCCAACAGGAACCTTAGGACTGAGCCACACCCCCAGCCCTCTCCTTTATTCATTTTTCTTCATCATTTACTTTGCTTTTACTTTTCTTGTATCAATTAAATAAACACATCCATGCAAAGTCTAACGTTTATAAAGTAGAGGAGACAAAGATCTGTGAACTTTATCCCTGAAACTGTGAGTGGCCAGAAGCCAAGGTCACTAAAAATACACAAAAGACTTGAAAGAGGAAAAAGGCAATCACTTTCTCATTTTGTCATTTTCTCAGTCCTATCAAGGTGTCTCTTTGGACTCTGCACATCAAAACCCATGCCAGGGGTCCATGAGACGGCTTAGGGGATGAAAGAGCTTGCCACTAAGACTGATGGCCTGAGTTCGAGCCCCGAGACCTCTGTGGTGAAAGGAGAGACCTGACTCACACAGATTGACCTGTGATGTTCATGTGTGCAGTGCCACGTCCAAACCCCCAAACGTGCTTGTACAGAAACACACAAATCGATAGATCTGAGCTATGCTACTCGACCACCAGACAAATAGATGGAGGTGTGAGTGACCCAGCCAATGTCTCCAGGACAGATCTGAGACTAAAGAGATGTGTTCTGAGTAGAAACCTGAAGGCTTCCCGGAGCCTTGTGACTCAACTAGGCTCCGGGAGGACCTCTAAGGGACGGTGTGTACAAGCGCATGCGTGTGTGCGTGCGTGCATATGTGTAGCTCACAGATTCTAGGATGTCTATTCAGGGAGCCCAAGGGAAGGAATCCTTCCCGCCACGGAATTTCGAGGCATGTGCCAGCAGAAGAGCTGATGTGACTTCAAGGGTGACCTAAACTACACAGTGAAGGTCAGGATGCTGTCTCAAAAAAGCCAAAATACAGGGCCCAGGCATGACAGTACGTGCCTCTAGTTCTAGCACTGGAGACTGAGGCAGGAGATCCACCACAAGTCTGAGGGAAAGGTCAGCCTGTGCTATACAGCAAATTCCAAGCTAGTCAGTACTACATAACAACAAAATTCTATCTTAACATAACAAAATCCTATCTTAAAAAGAATAATTAGATGGATAGATAGATAGATAGATAGATAGATAGATAGATAGATAGATAGATAGATAGATAGATAGATAGATAAAAACACGCAGGCTGTAGGGGTGAAATGACGGGAACAAGAATGGAAACCACAGATAGGAAATTCTTCTGAAAACCCAGTTAAGTCAAGCGATGTCCTGAGGGGCTGGAAATGTGGCTCAGTTGATAGAATGCTTGCCTAGCCATGCACGAAGCCCTGATTCCATCCCAGAATGGAACCCAGACAACTGGAAGGTGGAGGCAAAAGTTTGAGTCTCTGGCACACTCAAGACCAACCTAGGCTGCCTGAGACATTGCCTAAAGAGAAAAAGAGGTAGCCTAGGCCAGGCACTGAAGAGAGAATGAAGTACGATTAACAGACACTGGTGTTGGACACACACAACCTGCAAAGGAATGGAGACTGGGCCCCTAGACACTACCCCAGGGCCAAGACCAAACTCGGCCTCTCCCCAGTTTTAGCACACGGTCCGCACACATCCTTCTACCGTTGAACTGCCCTCAGAGGCCTCTTTCAACTCAGCTACTGTCCCCCAGCTCATCAAACTCTAGGAGAGAGCAGTTCCCTAACCCTAGGCCAGAGAGATCACAAGTTAAAACTCAAAGCAAGGTGTGAGTGGTGGCACAAACCTAGAATTCCAACTCTTGGGAGGCTGAGGCAGGAGGATTGCTGTGTTCAAGGCAAGCCTGAGCTACACAGCAAGTAATTCTGATTCTTTCAGAGCTGCATCTAGAAACTAAAGACTATCTCAAAAACTAAAAATTAAAAAGCTTGGTGTAATGATTCCTGACTGTGAACCCAGTGCTTGAGAGGTGGAGGCGAGGCAGGAGGATCAGGAGTTGAAGGTCAGCAGCAGCTACTTGGCAATTTGGATAGAGTCCAGCCTGGGCTATAAAGTGAAAGCCCAGTTTTTGCAGAGCATACTAGATGGTAGCAACATCGCTCAGCTGAAGACAATCAAGCCATAAACTGAGCAATCTTGATCCAGACTGTGTTCAAAACCAATCATTGCTACGATTAGAAATTATCATTACACCACCCGACAGTGGTCCTCCTGGGGTCACAAGCTACTTAGCAATGCTAAACTCTGATCTGGAGTTTCAAATTGACAGCCTCTCCTAGGAGTCCTGTCACGCCCTATGGGACACCTTTGCGCAGACAGAGCAGGGTTCCAAGGTGCCTCTTTGCCAATTTGAAGCAGCAGAGATTGGAGCAAAATGTGAAGTATGCAGACACTAGGAAATGAACGGCTTAACAATTGTGTTTTTCCTGAAGCGTGTGTCAATTTATCTCCAGGGGAAGGGAGTTTTCTAAGTTCTAAAGATGGAGATAATGCACACAAAGCCCTTAAAGCTGAAACCAAAGCACCCCACCTCGTCTTTATCTCTTTCTGGAACAATCAAAATTGCGAGTCTACCTGGTTTATTATTGCAGCCAAACGGAAGGCAGGGCCAGGGGTGTGACTCGGTGCTTGCCCGGCTTGCATGCAAATCTCGGGTTCTATTGCTTTGTGTCTTATCCATAAAGAACTAGTACATGACTGTAATAAAGCAAAGAAAGCATAGATACAAGATTTATCTTGGATAAAGTAAAAGCACGGGGGCTACACAGGAGTCTATTTCTGCCCAGGTTTCAGAAGAGGCAAAGCTAACAGACAGGATGGACAGACAGACTGCTGTGGTTGCTTAGTGTCAGGAGGAAGGGAGGCGAGAATGTTATCTCCCCTGATAAGGGCTCTAGCTGCAGCGCTCTGTGCATTTGTCAATATTTAGAGAAGGGTGCCCTTAAGCTTAAAGCGGTCCCATGTGTGTAAATTTTCTCTCAAAAACAAGCAGACCTTGAACTCTAGCTAAGGATGTGCATAGCTGAGGTGCTGGGGAATGAGGAAGCTGATGCTCCGAACCAGACAGAATCACAAGAAACTCTCAGGTGAATTGACGAATACGTGGGTGATTAACATCACACACAACCAGCAAAGACTGTGAGGACTCTACACTGTGGGCAAATGGGTAGCCACAGCCCAGTTTGTTTGGCTTTTAGTATTGTAACATTTATTTATTGATTAG
This sequence comes from Microtus pennsylvanicus, assembly GCF_037038515.1. Lineage (NCBI taxonomy): Eukaryota > Metazoa > Chordata > Mammalia > Rodentia > Cricetidae > Microtus > Microtus pennsylvanicus. The sequence goes on from NC_134579.1 coordinate 121,841,103, forward strand.
GGAGGCAGCGTGTGCCACTGGCACACATGGGGAGATCAGAGGGCAACCTGCTGGAATTGGCCCTCTCCTTCCTCCCTGTGGATCCTAGGGATCAAAGTCAGGACATCAGGCTTGGGCACAAGCACCTTTTACCCACTGAGCCACCTGGTTGTACATACATCACACATATACACACATATATATATGTATACACATACATGTATATACATACATGTGTATGTGTGTGTATATATACACATATATACATATATACTCATATATTTTAAATCATTAACTTTGTTTCTTGACAATTTATCCAGGCATATAATGTATAATTATATCCATGTATATAATTCTAGATTCTGGCCACAGTCACCGTCCCACCCCTTGACACCCTTTCAAACCCTTCCCCCACGTTTATGCTTGGTTGTTTTGTGTATGTGGCCACAGGTTTGGCACTGTTCCTTGGAGGCTGAGAGAGTTCACCTGTGGGTCCTCAGAGGAAGACTATGACCGTATCCATCAGTCACCTACAGTCTTGCAGTCAGGCAAGGCCCCATGCATGGCTCCCCAACCCATGACTGACAAGTAACAGGCCCAGTCTTTCACCGAGGCAACACTTTTTCAATTTTTTATCAAGATTTATTTCTTTTTATTTCATGTGTGTAAGCATTTTGTCTGCGTGTGTATGTTTGTGCACCACACATGTGCCAGATCCTCTCAGGCCAGAAGAGACCATCAGATCCCTTAGAACTAGAGTTACAGATGGGTGTGAGCAGCCATTTAGGTGATGGGAATCAAATCTGTGTCCCCAGCAAGAGCACAAAGTGCTAGCTGGGCGTGCTGGGATTAAAGGAGTGTACCACCATTGCCAGGCTCCCCTTCGGGTTTTTTAATTTGCTTGAATTTGAGGGTGGAAAGGGGGGGGGTCATTGCTGAGGTGGTTTGGCTTGTTTGGGATTTTCTAAGGACGTTGGGGGAGGGGGTGCAGTTAAAGAGATCTTGTCAGCTTCCCTGGGCTGACCTCAAACCCATGCTACCAAGTAGATGAGATTACAGAGTTTCATAAAGCGATCTTCAGATGAGTAGATCATCAGTGCACACCTCTAAATCACGGTGCCTGGGAGGCAGAGGCAGAAGGATCTCTGTAAGTTTGAGGTGATCCTGGTCTGCAGAGTGAGTTCCAGAACAGTCAGAGTTACACAGAAAAAAAAAAAAACCTATCTCAAAATAATTGTTTAATTAAAATAATAAAAATAAAAACATTTTCTCAGCTGGGCGGTGGTAAGGCACTCTTTTAATCCTATCACTCAGGAGGCAGAGGCAGGGAGAACTCTGTGACTTCAAAGCCAACCTGGTCTACAGAGCAAGTTCCAGGACAGTCAAGGCTAATCAAATAAACCCTGTCTGGAAAAACAAACAAACAAACAAACAAAAACACTTTTCCTATTATTTTGCCACCTTTGTTTCTCGGTTTTGTTTTTTTTTGGGGGGGGGGGTGGCTTGGGAAGGTTGTCTGTTAGATTTTTGGTTTTGTTTGTATTTTGGGTGTAGGGTGTTTGTTGTTGTTTGTTTTTGTTTGGTTTGCTTTGTAAGGTCTACTGCAAGCTAAGCAAAGGCTCACTGCCCTAGGCTCCATTCCCAGTCCTCTTCCAGGACCTCAGGCTAGCCTGAGACCATCCTCACAGACACAACCACATATTCTTTATTCTGAGACAGTGTTATGGTTAAACAGCGCAGGTCCCCAAGTGGCAACAGTGGACAGCTGGCCACGAAGGCCAGTCCCAGGCAGGGACTGGTGTCGTGTGGTATGCATGTCTCAGTGTGTGTAGTGTGTCCTGTGGTTTGTGTGTCTCAGTGTGTGTAGTGTGTCATGTGGTGTGTGTGTCTCAGTGTGTGTAGTGTGTCCTGTGGTGTGTGTGTCTCAGTGTGTGTAGTGTGTGGTGTGGTGTGTGTGTCTCAGGGTGTGTAGTGTGTTGTGTCCTGTGGTGTGTATGTCTCAGGGTGTGTAGTGTGTGGTGTGTGTCTCAGTGTGTGTAGTGTGTGGTGTGGTGTGGTATTGTGTGGTGTGTGTGATGTGTATGTGTGCCTATGTGTGTGCCTTAGTAGCGAGAGAACAACTTGCAGGAATTTATTCTCGCCTGCCGTTTGGATCCTGGAAGCTCACGTAGTCTGACTTGGTAGCAAATGCCAATTTGATAGCATCTTGCTCCCGTAGTCCAGGGTGGCATTAAATTCTCTCCACTGCCTGCTGCCTCTGCCTTCCACATGCTGGAATTCCAGGTGTGCCCCACCAGATAGTGCTGAGAGTTTTGTGCTTGCTAGGTGAGCCTGCTACCAACGGAGACTCAGTAACAGACACACCATTATTTTCTTTTCTTCTCCCTCTCTCTTTCCTTTTCTTGGTGGTCCCACGTAGGCCGGGATGACCTTGAACTCCTGACCTTCCTCACTTACTTTCAAGCCACCATTTCTAGTATTTGGGGCCATGCTAGCAAGAATCCACAGTGGACAGTGGTGTGTTTGCCCAGGTGAGCATATTGATACATTCATGACAATAGTGCTTTTAGTTCATGGACAACTAAAGAAGCCTATATGTTGGGGGCAAACACCAGAAAGATGGCTGCTGAGGGGCAGGGGCATAGGTCATCTTGAAGGCCACAAAGTCCACACAACAGGAAGTAGCTGATTACTGGAAGCCCAAGAATGCAGTCCAATCTGGAAACTGGAGACCACAACTTCCAGGGGTCCTTGAAGATCCCAAGAGAGAGACTCCCACCCACCCAGAGCTCCTAGCATCTGGGGCTTGTTTTAATTTTTGTTTGTTTTGGTTTGACCATTACATAGAGTTTCTCTACGTAACCCAGACTCACTTCAAACTGAGAATAGGCCTCAGACTCTTGGGCGCTGGAATTGGAGGCACCTGCCACCACACCCTACTGTACCTCAGGCTATATGTGTCCCCACGTAGGGCCTGAAGGTGGCAAGAAACACATTCACGTCCTGCTGGGAGACTCAGTTCTCTGCCCTGTGGCAAACTGAGAAGATTTTGTAATTTGGTGGGAAAAAAAAAGGCCAGGGCTGAGGGTGGAATGGGCGGGGAGAGGATTGGATTTTCCTGGCCTTGACTCTTGCTTTCAGAGAAATCACTTTACCTTTTTTAATTGCCTGGTTTTGGGCTGGAGAGATGGCTCAGTGGTTAAGAGCACTGGCTACTCTTCCAAAGGTCCTGAGTTCAATTCACAGCAACCACATGGTGGCTCACAACCATCTGTAATGAGATCTGGTGCCCTCTTCTGGCTCACAGGCATACATGCAAGAAGAACACTGTATAGGTAATAAGTAAATAAGCCTTTTTAAAATAAATAAATAAATAAATAAATAGCCTGGTTTTCTACACCTCTTTCAGTTACTAAGTAGCTGTGCATATTCTGGGAGAATTCAGTGGGATGGTCTTCACACACGCAGCCCTCCTCAGCCCTGCTGTTTCTTTTCAAGATGGAGACACACTGGAATGCCCAGACTGTCTCAGACTTCCAGGCTCAAGAAATCATCCTGCCTCAGCCTCCCTAGTAAGTGTTTTTACAGAGGTATGCCACTACGCCTGGCTCAGTAAACGGGCCTTCAAGAGATCCAAAGCACTTTAATTGGTATGTATATTTGGTATGTACTAGGTGCTAAAACATTCTTAGCTGGGGCCCAGGTGGGAGGGGGAGCACCCATCCCGAGGGTGCTCCAGCTGCTCACTCTCCAGTTTGGACCTGTCACAAAGTGAAGAGAAGCAGACCCGAAGTAACTGACTTCTAGGTCTTTGGATAGGGTCTCTCTTTAGCAAATTGATTTGAGGCAGCGTCTCACTATGTAGCTCTGTAGACCAGGGTGTCCTGGAACTCACTATGTAGGCCACCCTCGCCTGGGACTCATAGAGATCTGCCTGCCTCCGCCTCCCAAGTGCTGGGATTAGAGGCGTGAGCCGCAATAGCTGGTTTCTGTGGTGCTGGGAATGGAACGGGGGACTTTGTGTAGGAATCAAACGGGGGACTTTGTGTAGGAATCAAACAGAGGACTCTGTGAATGCTAGGCAAACACTCAACCCACTGAGACACATTTTCAGCCCCTACATTTTGATATTTTTTAAAAGAAAATTGCATTTATTTCTTTCTTAGGGAGACTTACCATAGCATACACACAGAGGTCTTGGGGATCAAACTCAGGTCACCAAGCTTGGCAGCACGTGTCTTTTTCCTCTGAGCCATCTTACTGGCCCCTGCATCTTGAATGCTATAACTCTGAGTTTTGGCATTTCCTTTCTGGGGTTTGCCTTTATCTGAAATAGACATGTGTTCATTTTATGAGCTTGTAATCTCAGCATTTGGGAGAAAAAAGGCAGAAAGGTCAAGCATATGCATTTGGGCCTAGCCTGGGCTACATAAAGAGACCCTGGGGGGGGGGGGACCAGACCTGGTGACACAGACCTGTAGTCCCAGCTACATATGGGGGCGGGGAAACAAGAAGGTCATATGTTCAAGTCCAGTCTGGACAATTTAACAAGATCGTGTCCTAAATTAAAAGTAAAGGGAGCATGGTGGTTCATAACTGTAATCCCAACACTTGGGAAGCAGAGACAGGCAGATCTCTGTGAGTCCCAGGCGAGGGTGGCCTACATAGTGAGTTCCAGGACACCCTGGTCTACAGAGCTACATAGTGAGACGCTGCCTCAAATCAATTTGCTAAAGAGAGACCCTATCCAAAGACCTAGAAGTCCAGTTACATCGGGTCTGCTTCTCTTCACTTTGTGACAGGTCCAAACTGGAGAGTGAGCAGCTGGAGCACCCTCGGGATGGGTGCTCCCCCTCCCCGTGGGATGCGGGGATTCACTTTAAAATGCATGCATCTTGGTTCCATAGCACTGCTCCTCAGCTAGGCAAGGAGCCTCTGTCCTTGAAGTTGTACAAGCTGGTGCAAAGGATGAGGCAGCCTCCCAGTGGGGTTTTTTTCTTTCTCCCCACGCCGTGTTTATCCACCCAGGCAAGTATTTTAAGCACTGTTTCTATTCTGCTATTCTGAGCCCATTACTCTGCAGGGTGATTAAAATTTCTCTTGGCCAGAGAAGAGAAGACAGTATGTTTGTTGCCTCCTTCCAGAGCTGTTGCTTTTCCCAAGCAGCCTTCAAAGGAGAAGATGTAAACACAAAATCCACACTTGCTGCACAGCGGGAGTCTGGAGAGTGCTGCGCCCTTCACCTTGGCCTGGACTCCAAGCAGCTGGGACAGGATGGGGGGGAGGCAAGATGCTGGAGGCTCCCCAGTTCCCTGCCTCTTCCTTCTTGCCTGTGTGCGCTAATCCTCTCCGTCCCCATCCATCCACAGGCATGACAACCTGTGGTTTCTGCTGGTTTGACTCCTACTTGGGATTGTTTTTGAGACAGGGTCTCACTCCATAGACTAGGCTGGCCTCACAGTGACCCACCTTGTCTCTGGCTCTCACGAGCTGAGATTAAAGGTCAGAGGAGGGAAGAGCTTCCTTCCTTCTACGTGAGAGTCTGGAAGACAGGTGAACTAGAGGAAACAAGTCTAACTGTGGGAGGGGAGGGGAGAAAGCAGCAGGCAGCAGGAGGACACAGACTGAGCAAGACCAGCTGTGGTTGTAAACAGGACCAGCTCAGAGAGGTCAGGAGCCCCAGGGAGAACCACACAGCAGATAGCAGACCCAAAAGAGAAAAGAATCCTGGAGCTGTAGTGTGCACCTGTAATCCCACACCAAGGATACTGAGACTTCCAGGCCAGCCTGGGCTACATAGCAAGACTGTATTGGGGAGAAAAGAAAAGAAAAAAAAAATCTAGGTAAGTAACCAACCAACCCAATAAATGAAATCACTTAAATGAGTGTGGACAGAGGGAACAAAATGGAAAAGTCCAGCTTTGATTTCTTATCTTTACAGCCCACGGCCAGAGGGCAAGAGGTTTAACCTCCTAGGTGTTCTGTTCTTATCAGCCAAATCGGAACTTGGTCCCACCCCCTGGGCCTCGGGGGAGGGAGACTCTGCTGGAACTTCGCTGAGTACCCAGCTTCCTCCTTCCTTCCTGATTGATTCCCTTTGATGAAATCTATTTCACTTTCCCAGTTCACTTAGCAAGCTGCCTCCTCTTTTTTTCTCCTTTCTCTTTTACAGAGGAGAAACCCAAGTCCTCCTTCCTGGTCCCCCAGACAGGAGCTGGAAGCCCTGTCGGGTGACTAAGGCAGCTGAGCAGACCCAGTGCCCCCAGCGACTCCCTAACTGTTTTGATGAAAACCTAGACTCCAGACTCTCCTTATTGCCCATTCCTGGCTACTTCTAGCCCAGGAGGTTTCTCTGATCCCTCCTCCACCTCTCAAGCTGGCTGGAGTGTTTTGAAGCGAGCAGCTGATCATTCCCTCTAAGATCCTGGGGACATTAGCATCCCTCTGGCCTATCTCCCAGACAGACAGCCAAGGAGATTAAAGAAAGGGGGCGTGTGAGACTCACAAGCCAAAGATTCCTGTGTCCCGCCCTGGGCCCTGGAGGAAAGCCTATTGTTCTAGAGATAAAGTTACTACTGGATAAAGGCTTCTTGAGGAACTTTCTCTTCAGAATCAAGGACTTCTTGGAGTCAATAGCACCTGCAAGTCCAGACACGTCCCAAGGGCTTAAACAGCCCTTTCTGCAGCCAACTGAGCACTGAGATAACTCCCCTAGGGGCTTTGGCTCCTAGATCTGCCCCATGCTGGCGCCATGATGGTTTCTTTTTGCGTCACTCATCTTGAAAGCAAGCAAGACTCTATGGGTAGGTATGTGCACGTCACCTTGCACATGTGGAGGTCAAAGGGCAACTAGAGGAAGTTGGTTCTCGCCTTCCACCTTGTGGGTACCAGGATACTAAACTTAAGTCATCAGTCTTGGCAGCAGGGCACCAGGCCATCTTGCCACCCCCTCCCTATTTTTGTTCTGATTTGAGACAAGGTCTTATGTAGCCCAAGCTGACCTGGAACCTGATACACAGGCAAGGATAGGAACAACCATGAACTGAGAGCTCCCATTTATGTTCTGAAGGCTACTGAGACTGGGCAGCCTCTGCTGCATCTTCTGCGAAGGATCCATTAACAAAAATCTTCTGCCCGGTTTTTAATTGGGTCATTTGTCTTCTGCTGACTGACTTCAAAGACTGCTGTAATATTCTAGACCCACGTCCCCGGTCAGACAAATGATTTACAAATCACACACGCAGAGGGCACACACACGTACCATTTCCTGATTATTTTTCCTTTCTCTTAACAGAGTCTCTCAGAGAAGATGATTTTTAGATCTTTATCTTCTAAGTCATTTAATTTTGTTTCTTGGTATATGATTTTTGTGTCCTAACCTAGCCTAAGCTCACAAAGACAGCTTACGTTGTTTTCTGCTCAGGTTTAGCGTGTGATTGCTGTTATGTTTAGCCATAGCTCAAGTCGTTCCGATTAGATTTACAAGTCAGACAGACATTCACATCTGTACAGTTCATTAGCTATAATCTTACATATTTATCCCAAAAGAGAATTATCTCCACAGGAGAAAAAAACATTGCCTTTGCAACCACAGCACTGAAGAGGCTGAAGCAGGGGGATTGCCTAGAGCTTGAGGTCAGCTTCAGTCATATGTGAGTTCCAAGCCAGCAATGCCTACAGAGTCACTCTGTCTTTTTTTATCTTTTTTTTTTTTTTTTTTTTTTTTTGGTTTTTCGAGACAGGGTTTCTCTGTGGTTTTGGAGCCTGTCCTGGAACTAGCTCTTGTAGACCAGGCTGGGCTCGAACTCACAGAGATCCGCCTGCCTCTGCCTCCCAAGTGCTGGGATTAAAGGCGTGCGCCACCACCGCCCGGCAGAGTCACTCTGTCTTAAAACCAACCAAACAACCACCCTTATGCCTCATATGCAGGCAGGATTTGGTCTCCAACACCCCAAAACCTGATGGTGGAGCATGCCTGTAATCTAAGCACTTGAGAAGCTGAGGCAGGGGGATCAGAAGTTCAAGGTACGAGCTTGTCACCTCAGCCCCAGAGAAGTGAAGGTGGGAAGATAACCTAGAGTTCAAGACTAACCTGGGATCTTTAGTTCAAAAAGAAGAAAACACATGTTGAGGGAAAATGAGCCCCCCCCCCCCAAGGATGGGAACAGAGAGACAGAGAGCTACTGAATTCATGGAAGTGGGGGACCATGGTGGCTCCGTCAAATGGTAGGAAGTGGAAGAGTGACAAGTGACATTTATTTGTTCTTGAGGTTGTTCTAATGTTCGTAATGCTGTTCCTGCCACCATGCCCCTGCTCAGCCAGGGCCAGGCTCTGCTATCCAGATGACTCTGTGGAGCAGCCCAGCCACCCTCAAAGGTCAAACAAGGGAACAAAGGCTTCATCTTCCGCTGTACAGCTCTGAGAACTGACGCATTCTCTCAGGAAACCAGGTTGCACCCCGCCAAGGTGGCAACAGAAATCATTCTTGATGTTGGCCCCAGCTCCCAGGAATCCATTTACCCCAAAACCCTTCCCCCTCCCCACAAACCTCCTGCCTCAGCCTTCCCATGCTGAGACCACACAGGCCTAAAGCCGCAGGGCTTGGCAAACTGCTTCTCTGGGGAGGCACCTTGATACTGGGGTTTTCTGGCCACCTTTTAGAGTTCCCTCAGCTTTGTCAGTGTGTGACTGTGATCCCCACCTCCGTGTTCCTGGGGTCTCCTGCATGTCTCTGGGCGTCTTCTCGTTTGTTAGATTATTTGTTCACTATTTACTTACTACTTAACCTCACACACCCATACACACACAGGACAGGGTTTCTCTCTGTAGCTCTAACTGTCCGGGAACTAAATTTGTAGAGGGTAACCTCGAACTCAGAGATATGCCTACCTCTGCCTCCCAAGTGCTGGGATTAAAGGCTTGCGCCAACACCCCCGGCTGTATTATTTATTTTGAGAGAGAGAGAACACACTATCACTATGGTTTGCTTATGGTGGTCAGAAAGCAAATTGGGGGAGTCAGTTCTCTCCTTCTACCACGTGAGTCCCAAGGACCAAACTCAGGCTTGGTGACAAGCTCTTTTACCTGCTGAATCATCTTGCTTACCCTCCTGTTCTTATAAAGGGACTAGTCATTACATATGAGCTCGTGCAAAGGCACTGACTTCCTCTTCACCCAACAATATCTACCACGTTCCTATTTCCAACTAAGGTCATTCTCAGAGTTCACGTTCCAACACACACGTATTCTACCCAGTACAGACTATATTTTCCTCTGACATGAAATAATGCAGTTCAAAGTGGGCTAAAGTACCTGAGGATGAGGTGGGGAGGAAACACCACTGGCCTAGGAACTATGAAGATTGAAGTTCAAATTTTGGTTCTGTTGCTGACTTGCTGTGTGTTGTTGTTCAATTTACTTCCCAACTCCATGTTTTAGCATCCGTTAAATGGATCGTTCTTGTCTTTTCTTTAATTTAGACAGGATAGCCTTGTACTCTTCCTACCTTGACCTCCCAAACCCTGGGATTATAGATGTGAAATGTATGTAGCACTGGGGATCAAACTCACGTGCTTGGAATAGGTACACGCTGAATAGGCAGCCTATCCTGTACTGACTGAGATACATTCCTAACCCTGATCTGAGATTGCTTCCTTTGCTCAGGCTAGCCTCAAACTTGCTTCAATGCTAGCCTTGAAACTCCAATTCTCCTCCCTCCGCTTCCTAGGTGCTGGGGCCCACAGGCGTGCCCTACCACACCTGGCTTTCAAAATCACCATTTCTGCTGATAACTAAGCTGCCTTGCATAAAATTCCTCATTGACTTTCATTATTCTCCCCCAAACATATCAGATTTCACAAGGCAATCTGTCTGGTCCAAACCCAGCCAAATTCCATTCCCCTGGTGTCTGACCCTCTCCCCGAGGTAATATCTATTCATGCTTTAGAATGTAGCTTAGTTGTCACTTCCTTCAGGAAGTTCACCTTTACCATTCTTCCTTTGTAGGTCAGTTCTCCCCGTACTCCAAGGCTAAGCCTGTCATCACAGACTAGAGCTCAGGGCAAGCCTGTTGTTTGTCCCCTCCAAATGTCAGGGACTTGCACAGGGTTTCGTGTATGCATACGTCAACTACACAACCACACATCCAAGAAGGAAATCCAGAATCAGAATCCCATTCAAGAATGGGAACTGGGAAGCCTACACATTCTTCCCCAAATCTTCAACAGACGTCACTAATGGATCACCGACACTCCCAGTTGTTCTTCAGCACCGGGTGCTGGTGGGTCTAAGAATTGATCCAAGCCTCCCCAGACAAGAGTTGTGTTTTCTGGTGTAACCTGTCAAATATCCCTGTTTTGAAAGCCAGGAAAACAAACCTTAGAAATGCCGCTTGCGAGTCCTCCTGACAGCCAGGACAGTGCTCAGTTCTGAAGCCCAGCCCCTCACACTGTGCGTCCAACCTATGCCCAGGATGTCTAAGGAATGGCCATCCTTGCAACACAAGGCCAGGTGATTCTTGGAAGGCCCAAATCACAAAGTCTATGTTGCTGAGCCTCAGGGTCTCCCCCAGAGACCCAAACACTTCCTTTCTTTTCTTGTTTCCTTTTTTTTTTTTCTCCTCACTCCCTTTCCTATAATCCAGGTTATGCTTCAAACTAAGTAGCCAAGGATAGCCTTGATCTCCTGGTCCTCTTTTCCTGGTCTCAAATGCTGGAATCACAGGTGAGTGTCACCAACCACTTCTAGCTAATACTTCTTTTCTAAATTGCCCAGAGGCAACCTTGGATCTCTCTTGCCAGAGCTTCCTATCACTTCCAGAGACAACCAGCTCACAGTTCTCAACCCAAGAGGTGAGAGGCGGAAACTCACCTTTCCCGTTTTACAAATTAATGTTTTATCTGACAATAACTTCCTTCTTCTTTTTAGTTGTTGGCTTTTTAGTTGCTGACTTACCTGAAACTCCTTCTGTAGACCAAGCTGACCTTGAATTTGTAGCAATTCTCCTGCCTTTTGCCTCCTGGCATGAGCCACTACACTCAACTTACTGTCCCCACCCCCACCCCCACCTTTAGACAGGGTCTCACTGTGTAGCCCTGGCTGTCTTGGAACTCACTTTGTAGACCAGACTGACTCCTCTGCCTCCCAAGGGATGGGATTAAAGATGTGCACCACCGTGCCTGTCCTAAAAGAAAAAAAAAGTTTTTAAGAGACATGATTTATATTACCCAGGCTGATTCAGACCCCCAGAGTCAAACAATCTTCTTCTTTTTTGTCTATTTGCTTGCTTGCTTGCTTGTTTTTTTGAGACAGGGTTTTTCTGTGTAACAGCTCTGACTCTCCTGGAACTCTCTTTGCAAACAAGGCTGACCTGGAACTCACAGAGATCCTCCTGCCTCTGCCTGCCGAGTGCTGGGATTAAAGGTGTTCACCAATATTTTTAATACAATCTTTCCCCTCTTTGTACCAGGACTTGAACTCAGGGCCTAATACATGCCAGACAAGTGTTCCCCAGGTCTAAAAATCAAAAGAAAATAAAAACAAACAAATAACAAAAAAACAGGTTCTCACCAAGTATTTCATGTTGTCTGTGACCTCTGCATTTTCCCTCCTTACGTTCCACAGTAACTTTTTACAGAAAAACTGCACAATCAGCACAGAAAGCCCTTGAGCTTCTGTGCCCAGGGTCTCCCTAACATCAGACAAATCACTAAGAAGCCAGTCAGGGCTTGGTGGCTCACATCTGTAATGGGAAAAGTCCAGAGGCTAAAGCAGAAAGATTGCTGAAAATCCAGTCAGCCTGAGCAACAGTGAGATCCAAAGGCAGCATCCTGCCTATATGGTGTGCCCTAAACCTCAGCAGAGACAGTGAGACCCCCAGGAGTGGGGGTCATCCTGGTCTGTGTAGAAAAACAGTGTCAAGGGGAAAAAAAACAAACCCCAACATTGTCACACCCTTTCCTTCGCCAAAGCCCCAGAATTTATGTGCGTGTGCGTCACCATCTCTCTGTTCCCTGGGCCCAGCCTGGCATGGAACTCTTGTCCTTTCCGTGAGCACTCTGGGGGAGGGGTTCTCCCTCTCTGGCTACCCCTGGTCCCTGCTCAGCCAGGATCCACCCCTCTGCTTCCTCTTTAAAGATTGTGATTTCGGGAGAGAATGGGGCCTCATTTAGCTATTTCTAGGCTGGTGGGCGAGCGCCCATTACTCTCTCCCTTTCTGTCTGAAAGCCTGAATTCACCATCAGAATGGCCGCTGGCACTTCCTTGAAAATCTGGCAGGGACTTTTACAGTATGCTTTCCCCAGGCCCCTCACCCCAAACTTCGTTTGTTCTTTTATGACTAAGGATATATATCTCCTGCTGGCTTTAGAACTTTATGGGCTGATTTCCCTTTGAATTTCAGGCCAAGGTCAGGGGTACTCTTTGAGCTGTGATGTCACAGTGTGCTGCCTTGGTTACCGCCATGACATCATCAGACTAACAGGGGTGGGGGCAGAGAAAGAGAGATCTGTCTTTTGTTGTCTTTTCATCTATAGGTTTGCCTTCTTTGGAACTGTGGAGAGGTTAAAAGGGAAGACAGGTTCCTCTAAAACGTGTCACTGGCCGTACAATCAGACCACAATCAAAGGCTATTAATCTGTTCGTTTTACTTTATTTATCTAACCATGGTGGCGGGGGATGGGTGCTCAAGCGTGCCACGGGTGGGAGTCAGAAGACAACTACAGACTGCAGTCCCCTCCTTCCACTATGCGGGTCCTAGAGACCAAGCTCAGGTCTGGCAGGCTTAGCAGCAAGCACTCGTTGGCCCCCAAGGGCTATTTATTTACTTCTGAAGTGGCAGGGAGGGGGGTAAATGAATCCATAACAACAAGAACAAGGTATGTGCTAAGAGACAGACACACAGACACACAGACCACCCTCTGCCTCCCTACCCCCCACCCCACACCCTCGGCTCCATCAGCCATTAGATGGGGTGGATTTCACGAGGTGTCTCCTGGTCTTTAATCTAATCTAATCTGTCTCTCCCAGGGCATAAAAGCAAAAGTAAAGAGAGCCGTTAGGAGCCAGGAATGCTGGGTTTAAGGGGCTCTTTAATAAAAGGCGGGAAGGAACAAACCGGGAATACATCTTGGAAAATGTTCAGCTGTCCCTGCCTGGCTCCCACCCCCGCACGTAGGGTCAGGAGAAGGGAGCAGGGGGAAAAAATGTGTTTTTATTGTGAACATGTGTCAAGAAGACTCCATCCTAGGAGCCTGGTACCCACAACAAGTATATTTGTGGAGTAATTAATGTAAGATCAGAGACGTTGGTTTCAACAAAAGGCCGCTGTCGGGACCGGGTATGTGATGTGGGGTGAGGCTTCCGTGTGGCAATGTGGTGTGCACTGTGTCTATTATAATTAAGTGTTTTGTCATCCAAGGGCAAAACCAGTAAGGGTGACTCCCAGACGGGACTGAACCCAAAACATTGTTCCCAAATGTTTCGTCTTGGCAACTCTTTTAAGGAAGTTCAGAGCAGGAGGAATGTCAAGACATCTCTAATTAGACCTTGGAGAAAGGGGCTGGAAGACTACTGGGGCCGGTGTTTTATTTCGTCTCCCCAGGGGTCCCCATGTCACTCCCTGTCCTGGTCGTCCTAAGCCAGCTCTCTACTGCAGGTTTTGTTTGCTTCTCTGGGAAATCCCCTTGCAAAGCCAAGTCTCCTCCGGGAAGTGACTGTAGCCACTTTAGAGACACACACAAAGATGTTATCCAAACCCCCTAGAGCCATGGCCCAGCTTAGAACTCAGTGGGCTCATTTTCCAGGGGCTCCGATGGAAAGCGGGAGTTGAATGCAGTTTATGGCCCCAGATTCCCAGCCGTCTAGGATGTCTGTAATGCAAGGAAATTCATCCAAAGGGGGAATCGAAATGGGCTCTTCCAACCTCGCTCGGTTTGTTGTTGTTGTTTGTTGTGTGTGTGTGTGTGTGTGTGTGTTGGGGTGTGCACTCCCAAAAGTCTGCAGTTAAAAATGGCTTCCCTTTGTCTCTATGTTTGCGGGGGTCTTCTGCCCATTTGTGAGCATGTGTGCATGGGTCCGGGGAGGGTGTCAGTGAGCTCCTGAGTGTGGATTTTCCAGAGTTCCTATGCACAGGGCACTCAGTGTAGCAGAGTACTTGAAAATATGCTGTGTTCATTTTACTTTATAGTTTTTCCAACCAGTAGCCTCTCCGTCAAGTCCTTAGCTCATCACCCAAGGACAGTCTGGAGTTCACAGGGTGAAATAAGACAGCTGGAACCTCAGAAAGGAAGAAGAGGGCAGGTGGTCGAGAGTGGATAGGAGATCAGGGTTTCATTTTGTAGCCTGAGCTGGTCCTGAACTCACTCTATAGCCAAAGCTGGTCTCAGACTCACAGCCATCCCCCTGCTTCTGCCTCCTGAGTGCTGGATTATAGGCATGTATCACCTTGCCCAGCCAAGAATCATCTGACCTCTACGGAACTGCACTACAAGGCTCTGACTTAAGAGTCTTAGCATTGGGTGGGATCCATCCTACTGTTGGGGGTTTTCTGCCTCGCTGACCCCTCCCCTTCTCCATGCTGACTGTCAAAAACAGATGTGCCCCAGTTTGTAAATGCTGGCCAGCTGGAGAGGATGCATTAAGCATCCACACAGCTTCTTCCAAACACCAAAGCTAAGGAGGCCTCCGGGACGAAGACTGGGGGTCTCTCGGGCACATCATGTGACCTGCTTGCTTTCACACACTTCCTCTGTCTTCTCCTGCCCCCAAGCCCCCATCCCCAAGATGTTAAAGAAAATACAGATGTTGGGTGTAGTGGTATACCTTTGGAACCCCAGCAGCACTCAAGAGGTGAAGGCAGGATGAACAGGAGGAGTCCAGAGTCATCCTACATAGAAAACTCTGCCTAAAAATGCCAAAAGTATGCTGCCAAGGTAATTCAGTGGGTGAATTATCTTGTGCCAAGCGCAGGATGACCCCCAGATCCCCCGTAAGTTGTCTTCTTTGTGCTCTGACACACACTCATGTATGCAGTCTGAAGGGCTCACATGCATGTGCACTACACACACACACACACACACATCAATGCATTTTTTCAAACATTTCTAAAGCTAAATCAACACCATTAACCTAATTAACACCACTGTTAATCAATTAATGTGATACAGAAGGTTTTGGTGGTTATACAATGTGATGCTCACAAATGTTCTCAGTAAGCCTGAGTGTGGTCTCTCACACCTGTAATCCCAGCACTTGGAAGACTGAGGCAGTAGGATTGTTATAAGATACCCTGAGCTACAAAGTGGGACCCTACATTTGAAAAACAAACAAACAGCCGGGGATGGTGGCGCAGGCCTTTAATCCCAGCAC
Source organism: Microtus pennsylvanicus (assembly GCF_037038515.1). Taxonomy (NCBI): domain Eukaryota; kingdom Metazoa; phylum Chordata; class Mammalia; order Rodentia; family Cricetidae; genus Microtus; species Microtus pennsylvanicus. The sequence goes on from NC_134579.1 coordinate 121,856,449, forward strand.
TCGGGAGGCGGAGGCAGGCGGATCTCTGTGAGTTCAAGACCAGCCTGGTCTACAGAGCTAGTTCCAGGACAGGCTCCAAAGCCACAAAGAAACCCTGTCTCGAAAAACAAAACAAAAAACAAACAAACAGAAAACACCGAGCCAGGTGGTGGTGTTGCACACCTTTAATCCCAGCACTCAGGAGGCAGAGGCCGGTGGATCAGAGTTCGAGGCCAGCCTGGTCTATCTACAGAGTGAGTTCCAGGTCAGCCAGGGCTACACAGAGAAACCCTGTCTCCAAACGTAAACAAAGGCGGAGTCACACAAAGACACACTCTCTCCTGTTTGTTTGGTAGTTGGTTTTGTTGTGAAACAATCTCAAGTAGCCCAGGCTACAGTCTCTATGAATCAGGGAATGACCGTGAACTTCTCATCTCCCCCACCCCTTGTTCCCACATCCCTAGTGTTGGCCCTGGCACACACCCCTTCTTACCAATGGTTTTCAACCAGGGATTATGGCCGGCCTTCGGAGCTTTTAAGCAAGATGTCTGGAGACACTTTGAGTTGTCACAATCAGGGTATGATGACTGGGTGCAAGCCAAGGTACCACAACATTCTATGCTACACAGGAAAGTCCCTGCTACAAAGAATGATTTGACCCAAATATCCACAACACTGAAGTTGAGAATCCCCATGAGATCACCGCCCCCCTACCCCACCCCATTCAGCTATGGTGCCCTTTGAAGCCAGGTTTTAAAATATGTGTATGTAGGTTTCTGGGTGTGCTTGTGCCTCTGCTGTCTGTGGAGGTCACAGGACAACTTTTGGAGGGTTAGTCTCTCTCCTTTCACTGTGTTGGTCCTGGGGGCTTGATCCCAAGTCAGCAGGCTTAGCAGGAAGACACCTTTACCCGCTAAGCTAACTCACAGGCCCTGAAGCAAGAGTTTTCATGTTTCCTGCAGACTTATGCCCCCCAAAGCAAAGTTTGCCTGAACCAGACTTCAAAGTTGAAAGCTCGAATCGTCCTTGCCCTAAGAAGTTTATGAACCTCTGCTTTTATGGCTGAGGTGGAGGCAGGGAAGACAGTCGGAGGAATTGGAATGGGGACAAGGAAGAAAGGAAACCAACAAAGAAAGGTCAATCCTACCCATTCCTTAATCTCCTCCTCTGATGAAGTCAAGTCCTCAGCCAGCCACATGTGTTTCTTTGGCAAGCGGGGGAAGGAAATGACTGTAAAGCTCTTGTGAGCAGAGCCACGCTGAGGCACACAGACATAAACAGATGACCACATGAGTCCAAACACACGGTCCTCACCACTCTGGACACACACGCACAGGCGCTCAGACATATACCACCTCATCAGCCACAGGTTCAGTAGGTCAAAGCTGGACGAGGGAGGAGAGAAAGACCCGTAGCATCCTTACAGAGACCCCCCCTCTCCGGGTCCCACTACTGAGAATGGCTAACATGGGGCTGAGAATATGTCTTATCCTCCATGGTAGAGTGCTTTCCTAGCATCTACAAGGCCCTGGATCCAATCCGTAAAAACGCATAAGCCTGACTTTGTGGTGTACACTGCTTCCAGCACTCCGGAGGTCGAGACAGGAGGATCAGCCTCAGGCACATAGTGAGTCTGAGGCCAGCCTGGGCTAGGAGACCCTGAGAAAGATGAGGAAGGGAAGGGAGGGGAGAGGATAGAGAGGAGAGATGGGGAATGGAGAGGAGAAGAGGGGAGAAGAAAAGACAAAGATGACGAGCTTCAAGGAACCCAGCCAGGACCATGATGGAATTAGTCACTCACTATTTTATTCTTTGGGTTGGCAGTCAGGGTTCATCACCCTCAGCAGCCCTGGTCATTCTTTGTCATGGGGTGTCATGGTTTGATAGGGACTGCCCCTGCAGCCCACCAGGTTCCTGTGTTAAAGGACTAGACCCTGAGGAGCACTGTCAGGAGGTGGAAGCCTTGCTGGAGAAAGAAGCTCACCGCAGGTTTCACGCCCCAGAAAGAGTATCCTGCTCCATTCCTTCCGGTTGCTGCTTCCTGGTTGCTGTGAGGGTAGCAATTCCATTCCTTCATGTCAGCATGCCCTGTCCACCTACCCAAAGCCTACGTAGGGAGGAGGTGAGCCCACGAGCCAAGACAAAATGCTAAATTCTTCTCACCAGATGCAAGGCAGGCGTGCGATTTCAGCACCCAGAAGGTACAGGCTGGAGTGTCACCACGAGTTCAAGGCCGTTTTGGTTCCAGGCTAGCCAGGGCTACGTAGTTGTCTCGGGGAAAGCAGTAGTCAGGTGTGGTGGTCGTCCCAGCATTTAGGAGGAAGGGGCAGGCAGAGCTTTGTGAGGAAAAACTAATCATGGTAGCACACTTCTGTGACCTAAGCACCAGAAGACAGAGGCAGGAGGATCAGGAGTTCAATCCTGGGCTACTTCGCAAGTTCAAGGTCAGCCTGGGCTACCTAAGATCTGGTCTCAAAAGAACGCTTCCCTACAACAAATCTTGTGTTCTCTATTTTGGGGGATTTAAGTTTTTAGTTAGTCCTCCCTCCCTGTGTAGCCCGGGCTTTCTCGGAATTCAATTTGTATACCAGGCTGGCCTTCATCTCACAGAGATCCTCCTACTTCTGTGTCAAAATGCTGGGATTAAAGGTGTGCACCACCACTGCCTGGCTTTAAGTTACTTTTGCTGTTTTAAGATAGGGTATTACAATGTAGCCCAGGCTGGTCTCAAACATCATGGCAATCCTCCTGCTGCAGCCTCCCAAGTTCCACGATTACAAGGGTGTGCCAGCCCCTGATTATAATTGTTAACACCTTTTCCTTATCGCTGGTGTGAGTGAGATCACCCACTCCTCTAAGCGTGGACACATGAATGCCAAGGCGCACACGTGGAAATCAGAGAACAACCTAGGGCCAGTCCTCACCTTTCACCTGGCTTGAGGCAGAGCCTCTTGCTAGCCACTTTGTAGACCAGGGGTAGCTGGCCCGTGAGCTTTAGAAGACTCCACCGTCTCTGCCTCCTTTCCCACCACAAGAGCCTTGGGTACAGATGCAAGGATGACATCCAGCTGGACGTGGTTTCTAAGAACCTGAATTCAGGTCCTCATGCTTGCATAGAAATCACTTTACCACTGAGCCACCTCCCCAGACCCTTAATTTGTTTTAAGACATTCTGCCACAACAGTGAAAATTTGATGACCGCTTAGAGACCATCCCATGTGTCACAACATATCTTAGCTGCATTTTTGGATTTATATGATCTACTCACACCCCAACTCCTGACAGCTAAAATGTTCTGTATAAATTACCCAGTCTCCCCTATAGGCAGTGTGACTCATAAGTGCTGGGCTCGCAGAGACGCCTCACATGAAATGTTTGTTGATCAGAAGAGTGAGCCACTTCCATTCCGTGGACGTCAAGGTAGCTCGGCCTATCTATCCTCTTCAACATCCATACACGTCAGAAGAGCCAGGCATGGTGACACACACCTTTAATCCCAGCACTTGAGAGGCAGAGGCAGGTGGATCTCTGTGAGTTGGAACCCAGCCTGGTCTACGGAGCGAGTTCCAGGACAGTCAGGGATACCCAGAGAAATCCGGTCTCTAAAAACTAAAAAGAAGAAGAGGAGGAGAAAGAGAAAAGACACAAGGGCAGAGTAAATCACGTGCTACAACACAGGAGTGAGAACCTGAATGTTGCCTGCAGTGGCAGACAAAAGACCCCCTTCTCTCTCAAACACATCGGAAGTGAAATGACATGGAGGATGACCTCTGCCCTCCATGCATGCACTGTGGCTCACGTGGACACTCACATGCATACACATACACCATCCATATACACACACACATCACCTCAATGCAGGTGGGCCCTGGGTTCTTTCCTCGCGCAGGAATCTCAGTCTCTGAGGTTCAGGTCCCTCATAAGGTTCTGCTGCAGTGGGGGTTGGGAGCTCAGTGCCATAGATGACAGCCCGTGGAAGAAGTGTCCCCCGGGGAGCTGCTTGCACCACATGTACTCAACTGGCTGGATCCAGGGGAGGTAATGCAGTTTTTCCGGAGCCTGACAGGGTTTTAATTGTATTTCGAGGGTCCTGCCCCCCACATACCAGCTGAATCTGCTGCTGTGTTCACGATGGCTTTCACCTTTTCCCTCCCCTGTCTCTTTTGTGTCTGCAGCAGCTGGGGCTGGGGATGGGGCCATCAGGAATGAAAAGTACATCCTTTTCCACGCAGGAACTAGACAAGATCTGGAGTTTTCTTTATGTTGTAAACCTTCAGAAACTGCTTAATGTTGTAGGCAGTGGGGAAGAGGAGTTTCATCCTTTGAGCTGCAGACTTCCATGTCTACTATGTGCCCAAGGGATGCGGGCCTTCTCTCACAGCATCTTCAGCACATGAAGGTCTCAGCAAACACCATGTGGATGGCAAATGGGGGCGGGGTGGGGCATGATGCTAAAGTTTCAAGTCCTGTCTTTAAAGTACAGAAAGGGTACTTGATTATTCTGACTTTATGCAGTGTGAGTATGTGTATGTGTGCATGTGTGTGTGCAAATGTCATTCCTTGGGCACCATCCGCACACACAGTGTCTCTCCTTGGCCTGGAGCTCCCTAGGATCCAACTTTCCCGCCTCCCTAGGACTGGGATTGCAAGAACGTCCCACCATGCCCAGTTTTTTGCTGGGGTTCTGGGAATCAAACTCAGGTCTTCATGTTCGCCAGGCAAACACTTTGCTAACTGCAATACCTCTGCAGCCATGTTTTGTATTGGATTTGGTTTGGGTTTTAGACAGTGGTCTTATTACGTATCCCAGACCAGCCTCAAACTCTGAGAAGGACCTTGAACTTCCGGTCCTCCCGCCTCCACCTCTAGAGTACTGGGTTAACAGCTGTGCACCACCACACCCAGTTTTACCTGGTGCTGAGATCAAACCCAGTACTCCTGCTACACAAGCAGTCAACACCCCCAGTGATGTCCCCAACCCAGATTCCGTTCTTTATTCTGTAGCTCTGGGCTCAGGTCACAGCCTACTTGCTACATAATGAATCAATCCTGAAGCCTTTTTTTGTTGTTGTTTGTTTGTTTGTTTGTTTGTTGAGGCAGAGTTTTCCTGTCCTGGAACTTGCTCTGTAGACCAGGCTGGTCTTGAACCTAGAGATCCACCTGCCTCTGCCTCCTAAGTGCAGGGATTAAAGGAGTGCATCACCACTGCCCAAAGTTATGGAGACTTTCTAACCCCATATTTTTGTCAATAAAGTGAGGCTCACTATATCTACCTCTAGCTGGGCCTGGGTGGCACACACCTTTAAATACTAGCACTTGTGGGGGTGGGGCAGAAGCAGGTGGCCAGCCTGGTCTACAAAATGAGTTTCAGGACAGCCAGGATTGTTACACAGAGAAATGGTGTCTTGAAAAACCTATGTGTGTGTGTGTGTGTGTGTGTGTGTGTGTGTGTGTGTGTGTGTGTTTGTGTGGAGAGAGAGAGAGAGAGAGAGAGAGAGAGAGAGAGAGAGAGAGAGAGAGATCCTACCTCAAAATAAATAAAACAGTAAAATAAAAACTTTCCTTTTTGTTTTTTATTTTTTACATGACAAGGTTTCTCTGTAGCTTTGGTACCTGTCCTGGAACTAGCTCTTGTAGACTAGGCTGGCCTCCAACTCACAGAGATCCGCCTGCCTCTGCCTCCCAAGTGCTGGGATTACAGGCATGCACCACCACCACCCCACAAATAAAAACTTCCTTAGGGAATTTGGATTCCATTCTTGTGAGGTCGGGGGGGAAGGGGAATATATTAACCACACACAAAAGTCTAGGAAGATCTGAATAACTCGCCTCTAGTAGGAAATACCTTACAGGCACCAAGACTTTCTTGTCCTTTGAACAGATCCGAGGACCCACCTGCTGAGATGTGGAATACCCAGGAGGGAGTCAAAGGAATAGGTAGCCAGTGCCCATGTCCTGGTCTTAGTCAGCTTTCCAATGCTCAAGGCCCTCAAACTCTTTCATCAGACCAGCCAAAACTCCCTTCCAGCCCCCAAACAAAAGAGAGACAGTGGCAACTGGGAAATCCCACCTCTGATGCCAGGGAAAAGCAACCCCCTTCCCACTCCTTCCGGATAAATCACGCCCACCCCCGCCCTCAGTAGGTGTCCCCTCCCCGAAGAAGTACCATAAAAATATGACCAACAAACGCATTTGTCAAAGGGTGACATAATGTCAGGAAAATATATGTTCAATTTAGCAGGCAGAGGTGGCTGTCAGTTTGGAGGCCCTCCAGAGTTCAGGCATGCCCATAAAAGAACTTAACCAACCCAGTGACTCCCCTGGAGAAAGAGATCTCCTTCCAAATTTGCCTACCACCTGACATCCAAGAGCAGGAATTCCCCCGGGGAAGGAGAATCGGTTGATCCATGTCGGCAGGAGCCAAAGTTGGAATGGGGGAGGCGAGGAGGGGAGGCTTGGGGTTGGGCAAAGGCATCTCCTCCAGTGATTTAGGGCTGGGATCTTCCATAAGAAAGTCCCTCTGTTGCCCTGGGGTCCTGGGACTGTCTACCCAGAGACGGGCAAGCTTAGGAAACTCAACTCCCAGGGCCATGGTGGGAGGGAACAGGACAGGGCCCAGTTGCCGCTGTCTGGTAGGAGCGAAAGCACAGGCCCCAGACATGCGTGACCTCCGGTTCACTCGTCGCTGCTGATCAAAAGGATGTGGCTGGTCCACCCTGCCCAGGCCTCCTCAGGCCTGGAGGATTCAAAGCTACTGACTTCGTGGCTGGTGTGGCTTCCATTAACCCAGAGGTTGGTGCTGAGGACGCCACAAAAGAAGTTGAACATCCCCGTGGAATGAATCATGGGAATTCAATAGCTCCGGCCAGCGCAGTGACCTTTAAAGCAAGATAATATTACTTTAAACGAACATAGTGGGGAGCCATTAAGATAAACAGCAGCAGTTACAGCATCCTTCAACTCTGAGAGACAGTGGCTCCATTTCCTCGGCTCTCCTTCAGACCCAGTGAGACGGGAGTCTGTGGCCACTCCATTTGCTCCAGCTATCCAGCCCCGCCGCTTACTATGTTGGTCATTTTTCTTCATTTCTTCTTCCTTTCCTTCTTCTTTGGGACAAGATCAGGCTATGCAGCCCAAGCTAGCCTCAAACTCACAATTATCCTCCCTTACCCTCCTGAGTCCAGGACTATAGGCCTGTGCTAAAGACTTCCGTTCTTCCCTAAACAGTCACAGCCACAAGATACTGGAGTGAGGGCCTTGCTGAGGCTTTCTGGGAGTGTTTTCCACCGTGAAATTCTGAGACCCAAAGGATTATAGCATCAGACCAATAAAAAGATCACTGCTAGGGACAAACATAGCTATTGGTGACCTTCTCCGGTATCCCTTAGTACTTGGAAATACCACAGTGAGCTAAGAGAAGTGTGTGTGTGTGTGTGTGTGTGTGTGTGTGTGTGTGTGTGTGTGTGTGTGTGTGTGTCATTGCCTATATATTGCCTATAAGACAATTCTTTTTGAGGCAGGGTTTCTCTCTCTGAATCCCTGGCTATGTAGACCAGATTATCCTAAACTCAGAGACCCACCTCCTCTACCTCCTGAGTGCTGGGATTATAGGTGTGTACCACCACCGCCAGCTATTTTCTCTTCCTGTATAGATCAAGCTGGCCTGTATTTAGCTCCCAGTCTGCCTACTTCACCCCCTGTGCTGAGAGGCACACACAACCGTCACTGAAAGTCACATATGTCCGTAGACACAGGGTCTTCGGAGACGGGGACAGAATCCTTACTCTCAGATCTCAGATGACTCTCAGGCAGCCCCTGGGTTCAGCGAGAGGCCATTCCCCTCCGAAACACAAACCAGTTCCAGCCAGCACTGCAAGAAGAGTCACCAGACGAGGGTATTGGTTCAGCCCTGATGCTAGCACGCTCACACAGGCGCGCACGCCTGCACGCACTAATTTTGTGCTCAGCTGTCATAAAACTTAAGACATTTATATGAGGGTCAAAGATCAGAAGGGGGCAGCATTATTTTCTGTTATTAATTACACCTTATCCATTCAATACGAACTGCACTCGCCTTAGATAAAGTTACAATACTGTTTTATTGGGAAGCCTCCAGGCTCCTATGCTGAGGGAGGAAGAAGGGAGGGACTGGGACAGGAGACAAAGGAAATCCTGGGATAGGGAAGGGCAGAGGGGGCTCATTTATGCCCTGTCCCTTGCCCCCTTGCCCTCCCAGAAATCCAGCCAGTCTCGAGCCTACTGGCTACACTCATTTCTCAGCCTAACAGAACTCGCTCCAAAAGCACATGAACCTGAACTCTGAACCAGGTGGGTCCTAAGCTGGCTTTGAGTTTCAGAACAGAGGAGGTAGGAGCGGAGAAGTCATCAAACAATGCCAGCTAGGCTGGTGCTCACTTCAAAGACACGGTGGGGGGGGAGTTCATCAGCACCCCACTCTGCCTGCAGTTCAAGGACAACTGCCTGTGGGTCTGGGGATTCTTAGTGGTCCTGGAACTCTGGGTAGGGGTGGGAATAGAGGCAGGTAAAAGTGGGGTGCTTTGTCTTGCTTGCCTATTTGGAGTGCTAGGGCTGGGAGCCACCTTCGCTAAGCAGCCTTCCTTCCCCTGTTTTCTGACTCTTTCCTGGAGTTTTCATTCCTTTTCATTTCTTTTGTTTCTGAGAGTCTCTAAATTGCCCAGAGTGGCCTGGAACTTATAATCCTCCTGCCTCATCCTCCTGAGTAGCTGGGATTACAGGCCTTCATCTTCAGGTCCAGACACTGGAGGAATCTTTGATTCTTTTACCCGTAGCTGTCAAATAGACAGAAATGGACTCATCCATCATGAAAGAAAGAAACCCAAGACCCTGAGACCCCTCAACACCCAACCCTGCCATGGGGAGTTACAGACCAGCAGAGAGGGAAAGGAGATGCTTTAGACCAGGCGAAGGGTCTGAGGAGGGTGGTGGTGGAATGCCGGGTTGAAAACACAGTTTGGAGGCCTTTGTTGTTTTAAGCATTTAGTGTGTGTTACAGGACAACTTTGAGGAGGCTGCTCTCTCCTTCCACCATGTGGGTCCTGGGGAATCGAACTCAGGTCATCAGGCTTAGCCACAAATGCCTTTACCCACTGAGCCATCTCACCAGTTCCCAGGTGTGAATCTTGGCTCCAGCCTTTTCCTTGGACAAACTTCTAGCCTTCTCCAAGACTCCGTTTTCCCAGTTTGGACAGTAAGGGAAATCACATCCAATAGCATGAAAAAAATGCTATCATCTCAAATAACCACAGGACGTTAGCGTACCCGAGACAAACAATAAGGCTGCTACACCCTTCCTGCAGTACTGTAAGATAGCGTAATGAGAAGCATGAATCACGGCGCAGATATAATTTATTGTTATTAATATGATCTGCTCTGTCCTTCCTCAGCCCCTCGGGCTGCCAGGAGCGTCTGTGGTCTGTCACTGTGCACTTGAGGACAGGTTCTTTTTGTCCCTTCTCCTCTTGCTTCTAATCACAATGTTCCAATTCTCAGCCAGAGCAAGATGCCATATATTAGCCCCTGTCTGCGATGGCAATCTGGCTTGTGTCTTGCAAACACGGTGGTGCGCCCTGTGCCGAGGGCTCTACTGGATGCCAGGATCTGGGCTCAGTGTTCTGCATCTGTGGCCACACTTAAAGCCAGGAGCAATGTGGCAAGTGAGGTGTTTACACGCTCTGTTTCACACCCAGGAGACCAAGGCTTGAGAAATAAATAAATCTATTTATTTATCCTACGGAATATCCCCAACTCTGCAATCTGCTGGCACACAGGGAGCCAGGGAGCTGAGGCCTAAGAGAGGACATGCCCTGCTATTTCTGAGGCTTTTGTTTGTGGGCTGTTTGTTTTGTTTTGTTGAGACAGGGTCTCAGGTGGCCCAGGCTGGCCTGGAAAATTGCTACGTAGCTGAGGCTGGCCTTAAACTCCCATTCTTCCTTCCGCTATCTCCTAAGTGCTGGCGTTACAAGTGTGTGCCATTATGCCAGGCTAGTTAAGTTCTGTTTTCATCTCGTTGCATTTATTTTGTATTGTGTTGTTTTCTTTGAAACAAGATCTCAATGTGTAGCCCAGGCTAGCCTCGAATTCAAGATCCTTCTTCCTTTATCTCTGAAGTGCTGGGGTCACAGGCATGTGCCACCATGCCTGGCTATGTTCTGCTTGGCTCTGAGTGTCCCTTCACCTATGTGGGATGGCCAGGGAAGACCACAGGGGAAGAGGACCAGTCACAGAGGGAGGAAGGGAGGGAGGGAGAATGCAGCCTGCACAGACTCCAGGGCTTCTATCTGCACATCAGAATGTTTCCTAGGGGTTCAGCCAGGAATTCAGGCCTGGGGGCCCCACTGGGAGCCCTGCCAGGCGAGTCTTTGATCTTCTCCACAGTCCAGCCCTCCCTGATGTAATCCGCCTTGCAGGCCTGATGTCTAATTTGTGATATCCCCACAGTGTCCCCAAGGGCGCCAGACTAGCAGTGGGACTTGGGGCCTGCTGAAGCTGATAGGGACTGCGTGTTCTGGGGACGGGGTGGTGTGGTGGTGATGGAAGAGATGGCACACTCCACATTTCCCGGTGGTATGGTTTTCCTCGCCACCTCCTTCTCCTGCGTGCGTCCACCCTCCCTCCCTCCCTCCCTGCCTCCCTCCCTCCCTCTCTCTCTCTCTCTCTCTCTCTCTCTCTCTGTTTGCCCATGTTTCCCTCTACTTTTTCGCGTTTTCCTTTCCTCTCATTTTCACCTGTTTTCTTGTTCCTTCTAGCCCAGAGTCACTACTACTTTTTATTTATTTTTTTTTAATTTTTTTTTTTTTAAGACAGGGTCTCATGGAACCCAGGTTGGTCTTGAACTAACTGTAGTCAAAGGTGATCTTGAATTCCTGATCCTCCCGGATTCCCCTCTTCAGTGCTGGGATCGCAGGCCTGCACCTATACACCTAAGGGCTCCTTGCACGCTAGGCAAACAAGTAGTCCACTCCCTGAACCATAAATTTTCAGTTTGCATTATTGTATTTTATTGAGGGGGAGGGTCTCACTGTGTAGTTGGGTGCAGAGGGTGTGTAGAGGGGCTGCAAGTCTGGGACCACAAGTACATCCATCCATCATGCCTATCTAAGAATCACTAAATGTCTGGGAGGTTTTGTTCCGTAGGTAGCTTACTTAGTCCAGTCTTGTGCTCCCAGCATAGAACACAGGGTCCCTCGCACATTGGGCAAGCATCTACCCTGGATCCGCACACCTCGTTAATTTTATTCTGAACAAGCCTGCCTCAAACTTTTGGTCCCCCTACTTGGCTCCCTGGGTGGTACTGGGCTTACAGCTATCCTCCCCCACTCTCAAACTGACTTTGTTTCCCTGTATCCCAGTTAGCACTCCTCCAGCATAGAGCTTGGAGTTCATGGACGTTCTTAAAGTTCTCAGGGCAAAGAGGCTCACACACCGGAAGCCTGCTAGAGCAGAACCCCTAAGCCAGTCCACACACACTTGTCAAGCATTATTGGGACCCCAGCATACACTAAGGTTTCTTTATTCAGCTCACCATCTCAGGAGACAAGTGTGAAGCTGGAGATCTGCATTAAATACTGTGGCTTTTCCAAACCTTGTGGCCACTGGTGGGGGGAGGCTATTCACCACCTAGAGGACTATCTTGAGCTCTGTTACTTCTCCCCCTGACCCTCCTCTCTCTCTCTGGTTTGCACCCAGCTGGGTTTTGAAGCTGAACCCATGTGGTGGCACACACTTGTAACTGGTACAAAGCAAAATCCTGTCTTGGGGACAGGACCTGAGTGTTCTTTTCCACACACTGGGTGTGTGCTGTCGTGAAGCTTCTGGAATCACCTCAGTACACAAACTTTCTCTACAGAAAACTGTTTTGGGCTCAGGACAGTGTTTTCCCTCCCGGGCCGGGGCAGGAAGCACTGTGGTCGTCCTGACTGTGGAAGATTTGTTCTCTGTCTTGTTACACTTTCAGAAACTGTGTCTCCTTGAAACAACCATGGGGGTTTTTCCTATCAAACCCCACCCAGGGCCATTTCTGTTGGCCCACACATTCCCTCATCCTTCAGGTCAGAAACTGGGGCCAGACCAGGAAAGTACCCCGCCCCTCGTACCCCTGCCCAGAGGAAAAAACGGCACAGCTAATCAACTCAGTACCTTTGAAAAGGATCTTCAATAAATCGAATTTGTCTCAGCCTCATCTAGCAGTTAAGATTTAATGGGAGAGGACCCAGCTAATGTACCCCATGCCTGGTGTAAATGGATCCTGCCCCTTTAAGGGCCCAGTGACATTATATGAAGGAGAAAAATTCTGAAACTCAGGGTGAACTCCATCAGTGCTGAGGTGATCTGAATCATGTGGTACCGCTTGGTCACCTCTCTGATATCCTATCCCTGTCCCGCTCTCAGAGGATGCAGACATGATTAATGTCACCTGTGACCACCGAGTCTCCCGGCAAGACCCCACTCCACCCCTCAACTCCCATCCCACCCCCATCCCCCTCCCCAGCAGACAGAGAAACAAATTAGATCCAAAGACAGCAGATCAGGGATCAGTTTCAGAGGGGACAGCACCCCCTCACACACCAAGGCTGAGGAAGAAGAGTGGCCTCCAGGGTGCCTGGCCTGGCCTGGCCTGTCTGTCACAAGCAGGCCTAAGATAGAGACCAGACCATAAGAGACTAGAAAAGAAGGAACACCCGGAGATGGGTGCTGGTGCCGCCAAGTCTCAGAGCAAACACTTAGCTTGGGCCCTGAGCACACAGGCATTTTGGAGAAAGAACTCGTGTGTGTGTGTGTGTGTGTGCACGCACGTGCACACACACGCACACACTTACCTTTTACATTTAATTATTTATTTTGTGTGTGTGCATTGTGTGTTTGTGTATAGAGGAAGAAATGAGTTTGGAAAAAGAAGAGAGGAATGTTAACCAAAGTCGTTTTGACTCTGCACACGCGTCCAAGTGTGTGTGCACACACAGGTGCGCATTCTTTCTACCCCGTTCCAATCGCCTCTGACGTGTATGAAAACAATGGTCCATTTCCTTCTCCTTATTCCTGCTCTATCTTTTCCTCTCAGGACTGAGGATCAAACCCAGGGCTTTATAGCACGGTCAAACATTCTACCTTCCGAAGAACTATATCCCCTCTTGCCCATTTTCCTTCCTATCGTCTTTCTCCCCATTCATCTCCAGTGCCCTTTTTCATTCATTCAAGCCCTCTTCCCAGAGTGCCAGAGGCACACCTGGGGGCTTTGAGGAAGTCCATCAAGACTCCAAGTTCCAGATTACAAATGCCAAGCACCAGGACCCATCGGGCTACTGCGCTTTCTCCTTCCCCTTTCTATACTAGCAATAACAACAATAATAACAACGTTTATTCCCATGTGCTATGCCACCGTTCCCATGTGAGCTGACTCCTGGAGTCCTGAGGACTGAATTTAGGATGTCAGTCTTGGCCACAAGTGTCTTTACCTGCTGAGCTACCTTGCTATACCAGACCCCACCCTTCCCCCTCCCTGCTCCCCCCACCCCTACCTCTCAGCCTGGGTCTCATGTAGCCTAGGCTAACTTCAAACTTGTTATGCAGCCAAGACTGGCTTCAACCTTCTGGTTCTCCTGCAGCCACTTTCTGAGAGCTGAGGCTGATACCCTGTGGCACCCTACCTGTGTTTGTCTTATTTATTTGTCTTTAATGAGAACACTGTGAGGTCATCCTGAAGATGAGAGACCAAAAGTTACTACAGCCGCCTTCATTTGGCTGTTTGGAACTCCGGTTACAAACTTCCAAGGGCCTAGAAGAAGCAGAACCAGGCCGTGGACAGTGGCATTCACCATCCCGGGAAGGCATCTTGAGATGGCCTGGCTAGGAAGTGAGTGAGCCATAGGATGAAGGATCCTTGCTCCTGCTCTGAGGTGTGAAATCACAAAACAGGGTTGAAGACATTTCCTCTCCAGTAGCATTGGGAATTGGAGTGGGGACAAATGAGAGGACTGGAGAGACACACAAGCTCTTGATGCCAAGCCTGATGCCCTGGGCTAGATCCCAAGAACCCCTGCTGTGGAAGGAGAGAGCCAGCTCCTCTGGTGTCCTCTGACCTCCACAGGCATGGCAGGGCATGCCACATGTGTGTGTGTGCGCGCACACACACACCACAGCACAACAAATAAGTAAGTGCATCAATAATTTTATAAAACTTTATAATTTTTATTACATACATAGGTATGTGTGCGTGACTACAGGTATCCAGAGGCCAGTGGCATAGGATCCCCTGGAGCTGGAATTACAGACAGTTGTGAGCTACCTGAAATGGCTCCTGGGAGCTGAAAGGAGAAGTGGTTGTTGGAAGAAGAAGAACTGGTTCCCAGGTTACAAGCACTTACCTGTTCTTGCAGAGGATCAGGGTTTGGTTCCCAGTACCCAGATCAGGGGACTAACAACTGCCTATACCTCTGGCTCCGGAGCATCTGATGCCTCTCTCCTCCTAGGGCACCTGCACTCATGAGCACACACGCGCGTGCGCGCGCACACACACACACACACACACACACACAATTTAAAATAGCATGAATCCAAAACAAAAAGAAGGCGAAGGCAGGGCCAGCAGCCATCTAGAGGATTTATGGGGACAGAGTAAAGAGAGACTAGTTAAGAGCCATATGAGGCTCCAGATTTCCCTGTGAGCTTAGATGCAGACACTCATGAAAAGGAAGCTTAGGGGATTTAGCCTGTGTTATTCAACGAACTCCTGAGGAGTTCAAGTAGGCTAAACTCAGCCCTTCCTAAATTTCCCTTCTTTGTAGAAGGAAAGGCTGTTACCATTGAGAACTGGCAAGCCTCAAACGTGTGTAGAGAGAGGGGCCCTACCACTCTGTTATTTCCTCCCTCCTTTGTTTCTGGAAGTCCCTTAGAGACCCCAATGTTTCAATCTCGGGAACAGCTGACTCTCCAAACCGACAGGATCTGGAGGGAGCAGGCTCACGCTTCCACCCTCCCCGGGTGCCCACAAAAGCATCTGGCCCCTGCACCCTGGGCTCTGGCCACAGGGTCATCTGTTTGCAATGTTTGACTCGGTAGTTTTATTTCTGCTTGGCGGGATAAGATAAACTATCCGGTTACACGGCAGGCGGGCTGGGCGAGGAGCCTGCTATAGCAGGAAAGCCAAGTGAAACGAGCTGGTGGGCTTGGCCCAGGCCCCCTTTGCAGTCAGAGGAAGTGGCTTCTCTTCTGGAAAGTTCCCTCTTCTCCTGGCTAAGACCGGTGCTGTTTTTAATACCAGTGTAGTTCCTCGCTGACTCCAGGAATAGACACCACCACCCTCAACACTATGCAGATGCGAATACACACTTGTGGACACACACACACACACACACACACACACAAACACACACTTCTTATCCTTTTGTTTGTTTGAAGGTCTCACCCACCCCTGCCTGTGAGGATGACCTTGAACTCTTGCTGCTCCTGCCTCTGCTTTATCGCTCAAAAATACATTTCTGTCTTGCTTGCAGCAACTCAGAGTGCTGGTTCTGGAACGCGCATTTTTACCATCTCAATAGACACATGCCTGAGCCTAGCGCACTTGAATGACATTTGGTGGCCTGTTACATTTATGTCCCACCCTACCAGGATCACACTTTTCTTATTTTGAGACAAAGTCTCACTAAGTTGCCCAGCCTGGCTTTGAACTTCCTTTGCTGTAGCCCAGGTAAGCCTCAAACTTGCAATCCTCTTGGCTCAGCCTCCTGAGTGGCTGGTGTGACAGGCCAGCTCTGGATTGTTACATCAAAGCTTAGGCTCTGGAGTCAGCAAGCCTAGCTGGGAACTCGGCCACATTAGCTTGAGTAAATGCCTTCCTTTCCTGGGGCCTCGGTGTCTCCAGCTGTAAAATGGGACTTAAGAGCTAGGTGGTGGTGGTTCAGGCCTTTAATCCCAGCCTTGGGAGGCAGAGGCAGGCAGATTTCTGTGAACTCAAGGTCAGCCAGAGCTACACACAGAGAAAACCAACCCTGTCTAGAAAACAAAACAAAACTGATGTGGTAGTGTCATATATCAATCTGTTGATTTCATTGATTAAGCAATAAAGAAACTGCTTGGCCCTGATAGGTTAAAACATAGGTGGGAGGAGTAAACAGAACAGAATGCTGGGAGGAAGAGGAAGTGAGCTCAGAGAGACGCCATGCTCCCCTCTCCCGGGTGGACGTGAGAGCTCTGCTCTCTGAGGCAGACGCATGAAGCTCAGACCCAGGATGGACATAGGTTAGAATCTTCCCGGTAAGTGCACCTCGGTGCTACATACTTTATTAGAAATGGGCTAGTCCAGGTGCGAGAGTTAGCCGAGAAGAGGCTAGATATAATGGGCCAAGCAGTGTTTAAAAGAATACAATATGTGTGTTGTTATTTCGGGGCATAAGCTAGCCAGGCGGCCGGGGTGCTGGGGACACAGCCCCACCGCTCCTATTACTACACAAAACAAAACAAAAACTCTCCATCACTACCCCCTCCCCAAATGGGCACTGAGATCTTGATTTCCATGGTGCATAGCCCTTCTGAGCGTTTCATGGGGCAACATCTCCAGAGAGCTTCCTGAGACTGAGGGCATGCTGTGTGCTCCACAATGGTGACTGTCACAGTAACCAAAGAAGACTTGACGCGAAGGAACACGCAGCCTTGGAGCAGAAATGGAAATGTGGTCATCATTTCCTACCCCCTCCCTTGAGGCTGGAGCAAGTACTAACGTCAATTAGCTCAATCTTACCCTTCTCTGGTGCAATTTTGAGAATGGTGCCCTCAGCTTGGAAATAAAACACAGGCCGGCTCCCATGCCTGGTGCCCAAAGAAACAGATACGGGAGGCAGTTTTGATGCCAGGCTGACCTTGAACTCACTGTGCACCCAAGAATGCCTCTGACCTTCTGATTGTCTTGTCCTCTCTTCCTCGGGCCACAGTGTCCCACTTGCCTGGGGCAAGGAATGGAATCCAGGGCCTCCCCTGTGCTGGGCAAGGATTCTACCCGCTGATTGAGAGCAATAGCCCACAATTTTGAAATCTAATAGCAGGGCACGGAGAGGTAGGATAGCCAGTTGTTCAAGTCAGTGGAGGCATTTAAGGGTGATAAGAAGGGGGGAACTATCCTCAGAGGGGCCCAGATTTGTCCTAGCTCAGCTTCCCTGAGGCAAGTGATATTTTCCCTCATTATCAGAGCAGGGCTTCTCAACCCTCTAAGGCTTTAACACAGTTCCTCATGCTGGGATGACCCCAAACGTGAAATTATTTTCCTTGCTGCTTCATGACTGTAATTTTGCTAGTGCTATGAATTGTTATGGAATATGCAACCCTCAAAGGGGTTGTGACCCACAGGTTGAGAACCACTAACCTAGAGTCTGGGCTTCCAAACATGGTAGCCATAGCAATGTGGGGGGGTGTGGGTGTGTAATGAATTTGCTCCTCTAAGTTCTACTGTTGCACTCCTATGTGTCTCTCCTTCTGGCCTGGGAACTGTCACTCAGCAGCCCTTCCTAATCCCAGGCCAGGCCCCTCTGTTGGCATCACCACCCAGTACTCCCCCACCTCACTCTCCCGTGTGCTAAACTGCCTCGGTTCCCTTCCCCGCTACCCTGACCCTGCAGCCAGCCAGGCCTCTCAGCCTCTCCCCAGCCTGCAGTTTGAAAAAACTGATCCTTTCCCAGGACTGCTGAGAGGAGAAAGGGTGGAGGATAAAGATGAGGGTCAGAGGTCAGAGCTGGGCCACCCCTCAACCCCCATTCCTTCCACCCCAGAATCATTCTCCTGGCCTGCAGGCACACAGAGAACCAAAGGCACTCTTGCAATAAGATGCCAAGGCTGAAGGTCAGACACCATCAGCGACTTGACATAGGAGTGGCCACAGCCAGGTTCCTTCAGGTTGCTGAGTCAGCACAATATGGTCCACTGTCTCCTCAGACCGCAGGATACCTGCCCCATTTCCGGTAGGATGCCTGACCTTGCTGGTCTTTTACCTCTCCCACATCCTAAAGCGTGTGCTATAAGGCCAGCTCCCCAACCAAGTGACAAGGAATGGGACTATCTGGATAAATGGATCCCAAAGCAGGCATCCGAATCCATTGGTTCCTGAAGCCACTTTTTGTAGAAATGGATACTAACAGTCACCACCGGAGTGAATGACCCACTTCCTGGGACTCTGGCTTTCGGCATCCGTGACCCGGACAGGGATGTCCAGCTTAAAATGCCACATTGAGGACAGGGAGGCAAGAGGACCCACCACAAAATCTCTCTGCGTCCTCCCCCCTTTGCTGTCTCTATGGTCATCCTTCTCTCTCTTGCTCCAGGCTCTGCCCTTTGCCCTGTAACTTTGCCTTTCTGAACCTCGGATGCTACTGGCTCACAGTGGGGAGCAGCAGACAATAACAGTAACAGTGGACTGATTATACGCAGTAAAGGGAGGGTTACAGACAGTGTTGCAAAGAGTCATGTCTTCCTGAACCTAGAACAGGTTCTTATCAGTTTTACCCACAGACATTTAACAGAGAGCCCAAGGGTCTTAGAGAACCTAGGTCGAACTTCATCATTCCATCCCACCCCTTCACAAGGCCAAAATGTGAGCCCTGGGGTCTTCAGGAAAGAAGGCCACAGACAGACCCTAGGGGTGGGGCTGTAATCTGCTTCTCTCATCTGGATCACCTGTTACTCCGGTTCACTGGGACCCAAAGGTCTTGTGGGTGCCTGTCAAAGAGACTCAGTGAGCCTTGGGCCACCCACTCCAGAAATCCGGGAAGTCTGATGCCTCAGAGTTCCTGGGATTAGACACCAATTGTGCCTGGTCCTGTGTCTATAGCTTGGCTGTGCCTTCTTGAGTGTCTTCAAGGGTCAACATCATCAGAGACTTAGGAAGTCAATAACTCACTTAGCCCCATATAAGGCCATGGTTTGCTGCTGGAAAATTGAAGGTCAGAGAGGCTGAGTAATTCGCACAGTCACACAGTAAATGGGGGACAGAGGAAACTCAGGATCGACCTGAGGCCATACCCCTAGGTACCTCTCCTGTGAAAGTATCCTGACCTGGTAGCAGAATGTGAGCCTGAGACCATGTGGTGTCCACTTTCATTACCCCTACACATACACACACACACATACACACACACACACACACACACACACACACACACACACACACACCTCTCCAGACCTCAGTTTCCCCACCTGGAGCCCCTCAAGTCATAATCCACCAGAATTCACCCAGTTCCTTTAAAGTTACCTCCTACTGTGAGCTTCTTCCAAGGCTGTGTGACTCTAAAGGAAGGAGTTACCCTCTCTGGGCCTCTTCAAACAAGAGAACACTGGAAACCCCTTGTCTATTTGTTGATACCATTAGAAAAGAACTTAGCGTCATGTTCAGCAAATAGTAAATGCCCAGTAAATGCTGGCTGGTGTCACTTCTTAGCCACCACCTGACGCCTCTCTGCCTTCTCCAATTCCAAACTCTCACCTCCCAGCCTGCCATTGGAGTGCGGAGATGGGGGGTGGATAGACCTCAGCTTGCCCAGTGGCTCCTTTGGCTAACTGCCCAGAGCCAAGGCTATGCACTCCAGGGGAGGCCTTTGAAGTCACCGCCTTATGTAACCCCCTTGTCCCCTCCCCTCTTTTCACATGTCCCCAGAGTAACCTTAGGGAAGAGAGCCTGAAGCTCCCAGCTGCTGAGCCTGGATACTGTCTCTTCCATGTAACAGATGAGAGCAGAGAGACAGATGTTGTGGGCCACAGGTACCTCTACCTGAGCCCTAATCCTACAGTCCACCCATTTAACTGTGTGTCCTTCGGGAGGTTACTTGCCTTCTCTGTGCCTCATTTTCTGACCTATCTTGTAGAACATACTAACATGTAAAGACATCGTGAGAAAATAGATAAATGACTGGCTTAGCATGTAACAACACAGTAGGGCTTAACAAGGAGGAGTTAAGTATTTAACATTGTTACATCAGGCCACACAATGTAATGATAATATTTGGAACTTGCATTTTGTTCTGGGACAAGGCCTCACTGCACAGCCCTGACTGGCTTGGAACTTATTGCTCAGGCCAGCCTGGCCTTGAACTTGCAGCCATCCCCCTGCCTCTGCCTCCAGAGTTCTGGGATGGTAGGTTGGAATGGCCCACCAGCTGAAAATGGGGGTTATGAAGAACACTCACTAAACTATTGAACCCCAATTGTCTGGCTTAGAAACAGACCTCATGGCTCAGTCTCAGTTTCCCGCTCCTACAAAATAGAGTGGACATCTCCTAGCTTCAAAAAGTGCCAGAAAATAGAGCAAAGCCACAGCCATCTTCCTGCCTAAGGCTTCTAAAGTGGGTTAGGGAATGTTCCCATGAGTCCATGCGGGCACATCCCCTACCCCCAATCCTAGAGACACAAGGTTGGGGGAGCACAGGGACAGAACACGGAGAGGGCAATTCATCTTCTGCTCCTCTTGATGGGTCCCTGGATCTGGCTGGGAAGCTGCCTCCAGCTTCCCTCACGTGTATAGAAGGAGACTCCGGGGGACCAGAGGCTGGAAGAATGTTTGCGCAGCCTTCAAACGACTTGGCAAGCCACAAGAGAGGAAAGGCCGCTTCAGGGAGAGCTCAAATTGAAATTGCACGGAGGGAGGAACGTTGGGATAAGCGTTGAAGCTCGTAAAAAAAAAGGGGGGGGGGGGCGAAAGGGAAGAACAGGCAACTTGCAGAAGCGAGATGGAGATGGAAATGCTTGGGACCAGGCTGCAGGGCAAGAAGTGGGACGAAAGAGTGGGAAGGCTAGTCAAGTCCCCAGACATCTCCGCTGAAGGGCCTGCAGGGGACGCTGGGAAAGGAAGCCTGGACCAAAGCAGACCTGGGATCCCTGGAGGATAACCCCAAGAGGTCCTGGGAGGGACCCGGGAAAAGCTAAAAGGACCACATCATTCACTCCTTGAAGACTGAATTTTGATGGGGCTTGATTCAAAGAAAGCAGAGAGGCGTGCGAGCAATCTAGGACTTTTTGAATGAATTCAGGAGTCCTGTCAAAGGTGCTGGTGCGGGGGCGTGGGGGGGTCTGTAAAGTAGTGGCTAGAGTGTTTTGACCTGGCGTGCACGAAGCCCCGATTTCATCCCCAATCCCAGCACTTGAGAAGTGGGGGAGGGAGGATCAGGAGTTCAAGTCCATTCTGGGCTGCAGAGTGAGTTTAAGGCTAGCCTGGTCTACATGAAACCCTGTACAAATGAGACCTCCCCAAATTGTTAAGATTAAAAATCACTTGGGAAACAAATTTTAGCGCCGTGGCACAATCTGATTGAACTTTCCAGAAAGGAACGCTGACAGGCCTCTACAGAACCCCTTCCCAATTCTTTTATCACCTCTCTGTCCACGGTTTGGAAGGGACCTGGACAGGGAGTGCGCACCTGGGTCTCTCTGGGGAAGCCCCGGCCCCGGGTCCAGGTCCCTCACCTTAACCCTCCTGGTTCAATTCATTAGCTTCATAGACGTGTTCTCAATTCCCGGACGCGTAGAGAAAAGCCTGGTCATTAACCTCCCGGCCCCTGTGCGCTGCCCGGTGCCACCGCAAGCGCAGCCTTCTCGGAACAGAAGGGCCGTGCCAGCTCCCGGATCCCGGCAGCCCCTCTCCGGTGTGTGCCAGCAGCCGCTGGTCTCCCTCCCTCCCTCACGCTGTTTCTATAAACCACTGACCTATCTGAAGCCCGTCTCTAGCTTCCAAGGTGTTCTCCATGCCTCTAAACCCCACTTGAGCAAACTTGGTCGTCCATCCCACCCACCCCCGCCCCCAGATGGGGACGCGGAGACTGGGGAAATTTGATGTTCGGAGCTGGCATCAAAGTGAGTTTGCACGGCTCTGGCCACCTTTGTATTTGCTTCGCTGTTGAAAAATTCTTTCTCTTACTCACTGTGTGCTGCTGGAAAGAGGGCTATCTCCCCACCCCGACTCTCACCTCACTCCACCCCCACCCCACCCCCACCCCGTCTCCAGGAGTTAAACTCAAAATTCCCTGCTCCCTCATCTCCTCTCTGCCTGTCCTGATTCAGCTGAACTTCCTAGTGTTTCTTGGCCAAAGGCACTAACTTAGCACAGCTGCGAGGGGTTGGAACCACCTGTGCCTCACGGCCTCGGTCTGCCGTCACTACAGGAGTTCCCTGATCCTGGGTGAGCACTGAGAAAAATCCCTGGCAGATCAACGAGATGGAGTTCAGTGTCCGTCCACTGCTTCACTGCTTATCTGTCTAGCATTCTAGATACCAGTGCCGGACTTCTCATCCAAAATCTGCCTTTCACCAAATAATGGAGAGGAGCGCTGACCACGCCTACTGAAAACGCTGGGGGTGGGGGTGGGGCGGCTCAGTCTTGATGTCCTATGTTTCCAATTCTGGTAATGTCTGATACATACAACCGAGTGGAAAAGCCACCCACGGGTGAGCACACCATCACGCTATGGCTGCCGGATGGAGAGTTTGCTTGAAAACCGTGCTATGTGGGGCGGTGGTGGTGGTGGTGGTGGTGGTGCACACCTTTAATTCCAGTGTCAAAGAGTCAAAGGCAGGCAGACCCCTGTGAGTTTGAAGCCAGACTACTGCTGGACAAATCAAGTTGCAGGGCAGCCAGGACTGTTACACAGAGAAACCCTGTCTCAAAACAACAACAACAACAATAATAACAACAATAATAAATAGCTACAAAGTCGAAAATGGGATGCACCTGCAAGGCTGAGGAAGATGGCCAGTTGGAGGCTAGCTGGGCTACATAGTAAGACAGTCTCAGAAGGAAAGAAAGAAAGAAGGAAGGAAAGAAAGAAAGAAAGAAAGAAAGAAAGAAAGAAAGAAAGAACAGAACTGACTGTAGATTTGGATGTTGAGTATACCTAGTGCTTCCCTGGGCACCTAAGCAGCTAGGGACAGCCTTGAAAGCTAAGGCTTCCCTATTATGCCAGATAAAATGAGAGTAGCAGGGAGCGAGAGAAGAGACCTGGAAAATCCTGATGTTCAGTGACACCCCCCCCCCCATGGATCCTCCCATGACCTGGAACATCAAGAGATGGTCACCCTTTTCATGGTAGATGACAGACACAAAAAGGCAGGATGTCAGCAGTTGACTTGCTGCTGAAGGGTCCCCACACTGTGAAATGGACATCCCTTCGTGTTGGCCAGCTCGCCTTGACGCTGTGACCATCGTGGCCTGCACACACATGCTGGAAGGGACCCAGAGCTCTCTGTCTCCAGCTTTCTTCCTGGCATCCTTCCTAACTTTCCAAAGGCTCACCCCTATTCCTAGGCGTCTCAGATCCTAGAGGGTCAAGGCAGAGGACCTCTTCAAATACTGGGCTGGAAGAAGATCCTGGACTTCCGGGTGGTTGGAGCCTCACTTACGAGAAGATTGTGACCCAGAGGAAGCTTGCTATCCTGTGATAAGGGGAGAGATGTCTCCCAGGACTCCCCTCATTCCCTAGCTTTACAGCCTTACAGGTAGCAGGGTACCGGAGCACCCTGTATTCCAGCTACCTTCAGTCTCCCGGAGTTCTGCCGGAGTTCTGCCATGCAGTCCTCCCTTCCAGGGCCACATCGTAAAAAGATTTACAAGACTATGTAAAACTGGCAGTAAAAACAATTAACTTTAATGGCACCTCGGGTGGGTGGCTGGGTGGGTCTCTCCCGCCTTCTCCACAGAGCGGCAAGCCAGATAAGGGAGAGGACCAGCAGTCAATGGGTCCTGATTTCATCTCTCAGTTCTTCTTGGGGACCTTCCCTCAGCTCTGGAGGTCAGAGGTTCAAGGCTAAAATGAGAAGATGGCCTGACACAGGGACAGAGAATCAAGCTTCAAGCTTCGGTAGTTGGTACCCGACTAAGGGGTCCTGAGCAAGCCTCTTAGCCCCTCCCAGGCTCAGTGTTCTCATCTGTGAAATGAGAATTGAGGAATGTGAGACTCTCTCATAGAACTGGGGAAATTTTTAAAGCATTCGTCTGAAGGCTCCTCCCCCACGCCTGGTACACACATGTGCTCGAATATTTAATTTAGTAAGTTTGCATTTTAGGAAGCGTGTGCCCCCCAGGTGTCCGGCTTTCTGAAAGGTCAGGGCCACATTTCCGAGCCTTGGCTCTGCCATCCCCACTTAAATATCAGTTTCCTGCTAAAATTGACCTACTTGTCCGGCTGGTGACCCCGGAAGCGACCCCATGCTCTGGCGGTAGGCTGCAGCCCCTGGCTTTGAAAACGACCTGGATTTCTGGAAAGCCAGTAAGGAAATGAGAGTGACCAGGGGGTAGAGGCAGGGTCTCTACCTCCCTGTCCCCTGGGCCAGCCCGGAAAACTCTCATTCTGTAGTTCTCCTTGGCCTGGAGACAATTAACATTCATTTCAGAAAGCCCTCTGTTTGTCTGTGTCTGTGTGTGGCCCTCTGGGGTTGCTCCAACCCCCAGTGGACGCTGCAGTGTAAGGGCATTGCTCATTGGCCAGGCAATTTAATTAGTCAGGACATACAATCAATGTCATCATGGCCCCTGTCTATCCAGAGGGCAGACCTTGTCTCTGATCTCAAGACGCCAGGACCTCTTCAGCCCCACCTGCGGCCCAGCTACCTGGGACTCTATGACCAAAGGCACTGAGACCAGCAAAGGAACTGCCACCAACAGGTTTAAAGATTCCCATTTGGGACCTGGTTCAGGTGTGGAAGAGAGCTTGCTGAGTTTGAACCACCATTGAAAACAAGCCTGATGATGCATTGTGCTGTGGTCCCAGTACTAGGGAAACAGAGGCAGGAGGACCAGGAGTCTAAGGTCTTCTTTGGCTGCATAGTAAGTACAGTGCAGCCTGAACTACATGGTAAAGAAAGAGAAAAGGGAGGAGGGAAAGATGGGAGAAAGAGAGGAGGGAGGGAAGGAGAGAGGGAGGAAGGAAGGAAGGAAGGAAGGAAGGAAGGAAGGAAGGAAGGAAAGGAGGGAGGGAGAGGGGAGGATTGAGTTTCTTTATTTGTAGACAGGGACTTACTTTGTAGCCCAGGCTAGTCTAGAACTCTCAATCTTCCTACCTTAGCCTTCCAAGTGGTGGGGTGATGAACAGGCATGAACCCCCATGCTCAGCCTAAATAGCTTATTGAAGGGCAGTAAGTTCTAGGACCAAAGAGAAAACAAGAAGATAAGCAGAGTGGGGAGAGAGAAAGCTTCCGGTTCAGGGTGCTGTGCACTGCAGGGGCCTGGGAGAAAAGAGCCACAGAGGCAAAGACAGGAACCTCAGGCCTGAGGGAGAAACATGGCTTCCACAGCTCAGGTCAGGAGGCACAGGTAAAGGGCACAGGGAATGTGCACGCTGGTCAAGCCGTCAGAGACAGAGAGCAGGGAAGACTGGGTGACAGACAACTCAGGACCCCCGTGAGGGCTCTGCTGCTTGCTGCCACCAAGATGGAGCCACAGGAGCATGGGGAGGAGCCTGTCTGCTTGCTGCTCTCACTGGGGCTCTAAAAACAGGGTTCTGAAGTACAGCACTTGGGAGGCAGAGGAAGGAGGACCTCTGCAGGTTCCAGGACAGTCCTGTCTCCAAAACACAAAAAGCAAACAAAAATTTAGTAGTAAAATAAAACCTGAACACTAACGGTAAAAGGAGAGTGGATTCTAGAGAGGGAAATGGACCTGTGAGGTCACTTCCAAGAGGGCCCCATGATTCTTTGTTTGTTTGGTTTGTTTGGGGCTTTTTTTGTTTGTTTGTTTGGTTTTGGTTTTTTTTTTGTATGTTTGGGGCTTTTTAAAAGTTAAATTTATTTAACTTTATTTTACGTGCATGAAGGCATCAGATCCCCTGGAGCTGGAGTTACAGACAGTTGTGAGCTGTCATGTGGGTGCTCTTAACCTCTGAGCCATCTCTCCAGACCCTTGCTTTTGTTTTTGTTTTGTTTTGTCTTCTGAGGCAGGGTTTCTCTGTGTCACCCTGACTGTCTTGGAATTTGCTCTGTAGTGCAGGTTGGCCTTGAACTCACAGAGATCTACCTGCACCTGCCTTCATAGTGCTGAGATTAAAGGCGTGAGTCACTGCACCCAACTCCAAATATTTACAGGA
This sequence comes from Microtus pennsylvanicus, assembly GCF_037038515.1. Lineage (NCBI taxonomy): Eukaryota > Metazoa > Chordata > Mammalia > Rodentia > Cricetidae > Microtus > Microtus pennsylvanicus. Next base: position 121,882,512 of record NC_134579.1, read on the forward strand.
ACCCATTTCCTCAAAGAGAACCATTTGCTTAAGGCTGGGATCTTTAAAAATGATAGGCCTTGAGACACAGCGGCTTTGTCCTCACCCCTTTACTCATCCTCCAGCTACTGGGATGCCCCATGATGCTAGGAAGGCAAACTGGGAGATCTGGTGGGGACCATGCCTTCTATATGAATTGAGCCTTTTGGACTCAACTGTGGCCTGGCCAATATCAAGACCACATCCCAGGGGCTGGAGGGAATGAAGCCAAGGGATAATGTACCTGCTTCATACACACGGGGCCCTGGGTTCTCAGCATTTCCCCCATTAAAAAGGCAGAATTTCAAAATGGTTAAGCTCTAAACTCAGAATTATTTGTTATGAGACTGTAGCCAACAAATGCCTAAAATTCACAAGAAAATGAATAGCGTGTGTACATACCCAGGCTTTGTATAGAAAACAGAAGCCAGATCATTGAAGTCTTACACATCACATGATTCCTGACTGTGCTAGAGGCAAGAATACAAACAAACAAACAAAAAGAGTGCCAGCCAATATACTGGCTCATCATCATCTTTGACTCCTGTTTCAGGGGACCCAATGCCCTGTTTCAGTCTAGTACACGTGAGTACCAGGTATATACTTGGTGTGTAGCCTTACTTATAGGCAAATCACCCATACACATTAAGAAATATCATATTTTTATTTTTATTTTTTTTTGTTTTTTTGTTTTTCGAGACAGGGTTTCTCTGTAGCTTTGGAACCTGTCCTGGAACTCCCTTTGTAGACCAGGCTGGCCTCAAACTCACAGAGATCCGTCTGCCTCTGCCTCCCGAGTGCTGGGATTACAGGCGTGCGCCACCACCGCCCGGCTTAAGAAATATATTTTTAAAACTCAAAGCTGGACATAGTGGTGATCCCAGAACTTCAGAGGCAGAAGCACGCAAAGATCAAGGCCACCTTCAGATACCTAATGAATCTGAGGGACCACACTTGGGCTCTTGTGTACTCTAGGCAAACCCTACACTCAATCTCTAACATGGTACACACTGAGGGTGCCCCACCATGAGAAAGACACTTGATGCCACTGCTCAGTCTAGGTGACCTCGACCAGGTCAACACAGAACTTCAGGTTCTTCACCTGGACCCATGGGTGGTTCCTGGTGTTTTCTTTAAAGACTTATAGGGCGCTGTGCACCCAAAGTCCCAGTTTCAGCATCCAAAGCCTCTGTCCAACAGCAATCCCAACAGCGAGCCTCAAAGCGTGCAAGCAGTCTCCAGTCACAAGCTCCACACAGCTGGTCATCAGAGTGTCCCAACCTGGGCCAGCCCCTTTTTGTGCCCTACCTCATCCATCCTCCCCATCGGGCTGTAAGCCAGTCATTACACCACCAAGCCAACCTCAAATTCCCATGATGTTATTTCACTAGACAGCTCTTAACTTTCACTTCAAGGCCCTTAAAAGAGGCCACAGATACCCAGGTTAAAAGTACTTCAGGGGTTCTTGGCCTAAGATAAAGAATTTTATTCCTGGAGTGGGCACAGGGATCAGAGTGCTCAGCCACTGTGCCCAGTACCCTGTCTGGCTCAGGGTCCACTATGTCCTTGCACTGATGGTGTCATTGGTCTTACAAAGGGAAGGGTAGGCAGTGGTTAGAAGCACAGCCTCTCTCTAGGGAGTGACACAGAGCCCAACTCAGCCACTTTCTGCCTTCTCTCTAGAGAAGAGATGAGACCTCTCATGCCTCTACCACCTGGGATGAGAAGACATGGACAATGTCCCTTCCTAGGACTGTCTTGACCATGAGAGGTGAGGTGAGGTGAGATGGGAAGCCCACAGTTCTGCAAACAGCTTCCTGCTCCTCCAGTGCAGGGAATATGTTCTTGTTCCTTCTTTTTATTGGGTGGGAGTATATGTTTCAAGATATGGTCTTTCTGTGTAGCCCTGGCTATCCTGGAACTAGGTCTGTAGACCAGGCTGGCCTCAAACTCAGAGATCCACCTGCCTCTGCCTCCCGAGTGCTGGGATTAAAGGTGTCTGCAACTGTTCATAGCAATTTTTTTGATAGGGTCTCTATGGCCCAGAGGGACCTCGCAATCCTCCTGCCGCATTCCTAACTACTGAGACTGTGGGGATACCCACCTTAAGGAATTTTTGGTTGTTTTAGTAAAAGGTTTTATTTGAACAAGGACATGTTTCAGTAGTGGCGGAGTGTTTAAAGGCCCCGGGTTGAGAGAGACAGAGAGACACACAGAGAGAGCTATTATCTAGTATGAGGGGTGGGCAAAAGTCAAAGGAAAATAACCTTGTCTATGGAGAGAAACTCTGGTGAAGCCAGGGGATCCTCCACAGGGGATTCTCTCTATCCCAGCCCTCTGGAAACAGAGGCAAAAGTTCAAGGCCAATTTGAGCTGCATAGTGAGACCCTGTCTCAAGCCACCGGCACCAAGCCCCTTGGATTGGATAAGTTCTCTACGAAGCCTACAAATGCGGATGAAGGAGAAGACTGGCGATGGAAGCCCCCAAACAGATTCTGTACAGGAGGATCACGTGACACCCTTCTGCCCTGCTCTGGGGACTCAAACTGGGATCCCAATAAAATGACCATTTTCATGGGTTAGAAACAGTTGACAATCCCAGCACCCGGGAGGCAGAGGCAGGCAGATCTCAGTGAGTTCGAGTCCAGCCTGGCCTACAAGAGCTAGTGCCAGGACGGGCCCCAAAGCTACAGAGAAACCCTGTCTTGAAAAACTAAAAAAAAAAAAAAAAAAAAAAAAAAAAGAAAGAAAGAAACAGTTGACAAATGGACAGTTTTCTCTTTCTTTTTTTCCTTTCCAAGACAGGGTTTCAGGCTGGAGAGATGGCTCAGTGGTTATGAGCACTTGGCTACCCTTCCTGAGGTCCCGAGTTTAATTCCCAATAACCACATGAAGATTCACAACTATCTGTAATGGAATCTTATTCTCTGTCCTGCTGTGTGTGAAGACAGAGCATTCATGCATAAAATACATGAATAAATAGATCTTTAAAAAATAAAAGACAGTGTTTCTTTCTCTGTGTAGCCCTCGCTGTCCTGAAACTCACTCTATAGACATCTACCCGCCTTTGCCAACTACTGGGATTAAAGGTGTGTGCTACCACCAACCAGTAATGTTTGCCGATAATTTCAGTCTTTGACCTCCCGTGCACATGTGTGCTGTCATGTGTGTATCTATCCATATGTAGAGGCCAGAGGTTGATGTTGAGTGACTTCCTTGATTGCTCTTCATTCTGCTTCTGTTTCTGAAGCCAAAGCACTTGGAATCTGCCCGTCTAGACAGCTAGCTAGCTTGCCCTGGAAATCCCATCTCTGCCTCCCAACTGCTGGAATTACAGGCATCCTCCATGCCTGCCTGGCTTCTTATATGGGTGCTTGGGGATCTGACTCCAGTCCTCAGACTTGCTCGAAGAGGGTTTTAGTCACTAAACCATCTCCCCACCCCCACCCTCACATAATTTTGATACTTAAAAAAAAATTCCAAAGATGTTCATTAGAGACTGATTATGTTGTCTCAAAACTTCTAATTTGAAGCCCTGACCCTTCAGTCTTCAGGTCTCAAAAAAAATAATAAAGATGACCCAAATAAGACAGATTAGGGCAGGCCCTACTCAGAACCCATGGGTGCCTTGTAGAAGGGAACTGTGTGGAGAGAAAACAACAGACTATCCGGTCCAGAAGAAGGCCACCTGATGTAACCAGTGGACCCCTGTCTACCAGCCAAGGAGGAAAGGCCACCAGAAACAATCCTCTCCAGACCCTGCTCATGGACTTCTGGACTTTAGATTGTGGGAAAAGAAATACGTGTCATCTTAGCCACATGTCTGCGGTATTTTGTAAGACAGCACAGTGCTCTGCGTTTCCAAAAGAGAAGACCACACATCCAGAGAGAAATCAAAGCTCCTCCCTCCATCACCACCAAGACTCGGCAGCTGTGCCGAGCTACCCCTGGTTTCTGGTGTCTTGGTTTCTTTTGCTGCTGCTGAGGCAGGCTATTGACCAGAAGCAATCTAAGGAGAAATTTATTTTGGCTTTTAGAAAGGAATCTCCACGCTAAAGCCTTGCACCGTTTAGTCTTTGGTAAATTTGACACAAACCAAGGTCATGTTCTTAATTAATGATTGGTTAATGTGGGGAGACCCAGCCCACTGTGGGCAATACACTACCCCTAGGCAGGTGATCCTGGGCTGTATAAAAATATAAGCGAACCAAGCCATGGAGAGCAAGCGACTAGTCAGCACTCCTCCAAGACCTCTGCTTCAGTTCCTACCTCCAGGTCCCTGCTTTGACTTCCCTCAATGGACTGTGATGTGGCGGCATAAGCCAAATAAAGCCTTTCCTCCCAGGTTGCCTTTGGTCACGGTCTTTATCACAGCAATAGAAACCCAACTAAGACAGGCCTCCCCCCCATTCTTCTATGAAAAGGGCAAGGTTTGTCTCCAAGACCAAGAAAAAGGAAGATGAAGAAGAAGATGCAAAGAGCTGTCAATCATGATGTATGTGAACAGCAGCCTAAGCAATTTAAGCACAGATATGCTGCTGTTGTTTTAAAACAGGGTCTCTGGTAGCCTGTGCTGGCCTCAAACTCCCTATGTAGTCAAAGATGACCTTGAATTTATGATCCTCCAGTCTCCATCTCTCCAATGTGGAGATCACAAACAAGACGCACCATCCACGCCTGCTCTGTGTGGTGCTGAGGATGGAACCCAGAGTTTCATGAGTGCTGGGGAAGTACATACCAGCTAAGCTGCACCCCCAAGCCCTGTGAGGACATCCTTAATTCCATTTAATTCCATTTAATCGTAAGGTTAGTTTTTATCGCCAACTTGACATAACAGAGAGTCGCCTAGAAAGAGGGAATCTCAACTGAGGGATGGCCCAGATCATATGGGCCCGTGGCCATGTGTGTGGGGCATTGGCTTGATTGATGGTTGATGTAGGAGGGCCCAGCCCTCCCCTTGAAAGGTGGTCTTAGGTTGTGTAAGAAAGACTGCTGAGCACAAGACAGGGCAAACCACTGAGCAGCCCAACTTCCATGGTTCCTGCCTCTGCTCCTATTTGAGTTCAAGCCCTATTTCCTCAGTAACAGACTGTAACCTGGATAGGGAAGCCAAATTAACCCTTTCCCCTCGGTGTTGCTTTGAGCCGTGGTACTTATCCAAAGCAATGGAGAAGTAAACTGCTACAGCAATCTTATAGCTTACTAGGTGAGAAAACGAAAACCCAAAGGGGTCCCTTGGTCCCACACTGCAACCCCCAAGGTCTCAAAGCTGGGAAATAAAACAATCAACTAGCCAAGATAGTAACTGCTTCCTTCAAAATAAGACTGTGGCGGCGGGGAGGGCTGGGGTGGCTGGGAGACACACGCCCTGAATGCTTCTCCAAGTGCCACAGCAGCACACTTGAGCCTATCTCGGTGCTGACAATGTCGAGAGTGTCTGGTGCGCGGCTTGGGAATCATACCTCTAGTCCAGAAAATTCCCTGTGCTCCTCCTGAAATGTGCTTGAGTCCTCTTGATTTGAGGAAAACAGTTCCAAGGTCACAGTCAAGACCCAGGACCCCAGTAGGAACCTACAAGAGGGCAAGGGGATATATATATATATATATATCCCATTCTTTTTGCTCTTTCCCCTGGGGGCCACCCTGAGGATACCTTTGCAGATGCTGGTTTGCAGCTGCTTCTTCCTTTTCTTCCTCTTCTACTCTGCCTTTTCCTCCTCCTCCTCTTCCTCTTCCTCCTCATCCTTCTCTTCTTCTTCCTCCTCCTCCTCCTTCCTCCTCAAGCTCACAGAGATCCACCTGCCTGACTTCCAACTTCTTCCTGGGCTCAGTTTATTTGAAGTATTGATGGTGATGGGAAGGAAGGAGGTAGATTAAGGAGAGATGGAACTGGGCATCCATGTCCTGTCGTCTCCCTAGAGAGACTGTGGGCTACCAGGACTCCACACTGGGCAGCCCAGCATCTACGAATCCAGCACACATGTGTATCTAAACACTTTACTATCAAGTCCCTGAAGTCCAAGGGTGAGGGGCCCCCACTTTTGCTAGCTTCAGAAAAGTACCCAAGCTGATGGATGGAGGGGAGGGATTGTCTCTTGCCTCCAGCCGAAGCCCTAAATTAGAATTGCAGCTAAAATGGAAAGCTGCCGAGGGCTTTTTGGGTGTTGCTGTGCAGAGGACGGACCCAGGACATCTTGCATGAGAGGTAAGCACTCTGCCATTGAGCTACATCCTGGCTCATTTTATTTATTTTCTCAATGAGAGAGGGTCTCATGTAGCTCAGGCTCATCTTGAACTCCCTGTGTAGCTGAGGATGTCCTTGACTTCTAATCTTCCTGCCTCCACCACCCCAGGACTGGGACTACTGGTGTGTGCAGTGTTTGGGATTGAACTCAGGGCTTCATGCAAGCTAGGCAAGCTCTTTACCCACTGAGCCACAGACCCAACTGCAAGGTCCCTCCAGATTCCCCTTAGGGCATCTATGTTGCCCATTATGTTCTTTGGATACAGCCAGGTCCCAAGATCCATCCAAGGGAAAAGGACGCAGACTCCAGCCCTTGACAGGAGTCAGAAGTTCAGAGCAGAAGAGCGTGCTGAGAATTCTTGAAGTCGCCAAGGTTACTTCCTATGCCTGCATTGGTAAGTCAATTTGAGTCATGAAAGTGGGACTCTTGGCTCTGTTTCTGCAGTGCTTGTGAGTCTAATCCTAGATCTCCCGTTGCTATGGGCAATGTGAAGTTCAACCCACATTCTAACCGAAGTCCACTCTCCTCACAACGAACTTGACGTGTCTCTATAACTCACAGGGATGTTCATGCGCCCCATTGCATCCGCGGCTCTTCATGTCTCCATCGAGCTGAAGCTCACAGCAACCGAGAACTTTCTTCAGTGTCGCACAGCATACCCAGACAGTGAAGGAATTGAATTCGTTTTCCTTTCAACACTTAATACCTGGGAAAGCACACCTTCGACTCACCTCCAATCTGCATCCCTGAGCTCTTAGAAAGTCAGAGAAGCTGTAGAAGCCAGAAATGGCACAGTTTCCCACCAGGTGGCGGGTGGAAGCCGGGCACCACTCTGATCCCTGGCCCTTCTTCCAGGTGCAGTGCGGACGCTAAAGAGTTAACAGCTGGAGAACCTGCAGAACCTCACTAGAGATATAATTACAGAGCATCACCACCCGGGCCTTCTGGGAAGGGTTTTGTAGAAATAGGTAAATAAACAGTGTCCTGCGGTCTCTTCACCCTGTGGGCTGATTAACTCTTGCGGAGAACGGTCCCCAGAGACTGAGGTGAGAGAGCGCTCCCACCAGCCCAAACTCCCGCTTGTTGGGGTTCCAAACATTTCCCAGGGCCCCTCCCAGCCCGAAATCAAACCTGTCCTGGGAGTACAGGTCTACAAGGTAAGTCCATTGCCCCTGCTGGGAGCCTGGTGGGATCCCATTCAGTTGCTAAGAGTTAACCACCCACTACAGAATTCCTGGGTAGAAACCAGCCAGGCAAGCCTGATTTATTGCCTTTTAAAGTCTCCCTTGTCTTCCATTAGCCCTGCTTCGACTGCCTCTATCTCTCATCTCCTTCTCCCCACTTATGCGCTGTAACCCCGGGTTGGGTGTCTTCCCATTAGCCCCGAGGTCTGAGCGGCAGAGACCTTTGCTTAGTTCCACTTATCTCTGAGCATCTCTCCGCTTCTCCCACAAGCTGCCAATCTCCTCTCCCTCTCCACTTCTGAGAACTGAACAGAGCCTCTGGGGTGCTTGCTAAATTGACCTCTCGATTGGGTAACTCATCACCCCTGGGAACCCAAGTCTGTTCTTTCACTCTGAGCCTCGGATGACCGTCCCACACCCAGGTCGTGTGGCTTCCACAACTCGCCACCCTGGTCTCCCACGCAAACATCTCCACAGCTCAGAGTCTTGACACTGAGCCGGGGGATCTGCAGGTCCCAGGTGATAGGGTCTCCTGACAGAGACAGTTGCTAAGGACTCCAGACTGACCAAGTCTGACCCTGTGACTTCTTTGATTTGTGACTTGAGGTAAGCGACTCAACCTGTGTGTTTTAGTTTCCTGTTCTGTAAAATAAAGACAAATCCCCACCTCGTGTTCTTGGTGGTGGACGTAAGAACGGAACAACACTCAGCTGTGAATTAAGTGTTCCACGTGGTGATGGGGACAGTTCAGAAGAACCTTTGAGCCAGATGTAATGGCTCATACCTGTATCCCAGGACTTGGGAGGGGGGAGGCAGGAGGATCAGGAGTTTAAGGCCAGCCTGAGCTATATGAGACACACTCCATCAAAAAAAAAAAAATAAGTGGAGGTGGAGGATGCTGAGGAACCTTAATCCTAGCACTCAGAAGGCAGAGGTGGGTGGATCTTTGTGAGTTCAAGGCCAACCTGGTCTACCAGTGAGAACCTGTCTCAAGGAAACAAGCAAAATGAGCCATCACTGTCTGCTAATGCAGCATCAGGTGGAGACATTTGTACCTTCCTTGACCTCCCCTAGTTCAAGCCACTAGCTGATTTGCCATCTATTCTGAGACCTCTTTCTTTCTTTTTTTTTTAAGATTTATTTATGTATTCGTTTGTTTGTTTGTTTGTTTGGGGTTTTTTTTTTTTTTGAGATCGGTTTCTCCGTAGCTTTGGAGCCTGTCCTGGAACTCACTCTGTAAATCAGGCTGGCCTTGAACTCACAGAGACCCGCCTGTCTCTGCCTCCCCAGTGCTGGGATTAAAGGCTTGTGCCATCACTGTCAGGAAAGATTCATTTTCTAATTATATGTATGAATGTGTGGGTCGTTACATGTAAATACAGATGCCCAAAATGCTAGAGGCATCATATCCCCTGGAGCTGGAGTTACAAGTACTTGCTAGTCCCCTAATATGAGTGCTGGGAATTGAACTTGGGATCTCTGTGAAAGTAGTCTCTATTCATGGGCCTTTTTGCTATTGCTGCTTTGGTTTGGTTTGGGTTTTCGTTTTGCTTTGTTTTTTGTTTCATTTTGTTTGCTTGCTTGTTTTTGAGACAGGGTTGCTATGGGTAACCCTGGCTGTCCTGGAACTCACTCTGTAGACCAGGCTGGTCTCAAACTCACAAAGATCTACCTGCCTCTACCTCTGGAGTGCTGGGATTGAAAGCATGCACCACCACCACCCAGTAATCTTTTTTAAGACGCGTTCTCAGGCTGGCCTGAAACCCATGGCCTTGAACTCCTTGGTCTTCGTTCCTCTACCCCCAGAGTGGTTGGATTGCAAGCACAAGCCATGAACTGTCATCCGCAGTTTATAACATGCTGGGAATCAAGCCAGGACTTCATACATGCTGGCAAGCACTGTACCTGCTGAGCTACATCCTATACTGTATATTTTAGTGGCATATAGTGGAACACCTACCATGTGACGAGCACGGCAGGATATAAGTACTGGTAACAAAAAGGAGGGTCAAATAAGAGCTGGGTGTTAGTGGTACACCCCAGTAATTTCAACACTTGGGAGACAAAGACAGAAGGTCTCAAATTCAAGGCTAGCCTATGCTACCTTAGAATTTATCTCCAGCTAGGTGTGGTGTGCACACCTTTATTTATTTTATTTTATCTTAGTTTAGTTTAGTTTTTTTCGAGACAGGGTTTCTCTGTAGCTTTGGAGCCTGTCCTGGCATTAGCTCTTGTAGATCAGGCTGGCCTCGAACTCACAGAGATCCACCTGCCTCTGCCTCCCAGGTGCTGAGATTAAAGGCGTGCCCCACCACTGCCCAGCTCTATTAACTATTATTAATTTGTTTCGTTTTGTTTTTCAAAACAGGGTTTCTCTATGTAGCAATGACTCTCCTGAAACTAACTCTGTAGACCAGGCTGGCCTCGAACTCACAGAGATCTTCCTGCCTCTGCCTCCCAGTGCTGGGATTAGAAGCATGACCTATCCCGACCTAGTTTAATAATGATTATATTTAAAGTCTTTCTCCCAGCACCACTGGGGTGGTGGATGAGGATTCAGGTTGAGCTTTAAATGATTCATAACTATTGCGTGGAAAAACGTCAGAAAAAAAGTGGAAATGCCACACGTGGGTTCTGAGACTGCTTGAGTGTGTATGAGCTCAGAATTGTGTCCTCCTCCCCCTTTCCGTGGTTGACTCTTCCTTGGAGAATGAAAGGGACACCCTAAATCTGTCTCCTAGCACCCCAGGAGAGCAGCTTATCTACCATCTCCTGGAACAAAGCATCCATTCCCTTGCATTATCTCACGACTCTCTGTGTATTCACACTTTTCCCAGCTTGGAAAGGAGAAGCAAGCTTGCTGTGTTCTGCCAATGTCAATTAATTTTTCTTTCAAGAGGTGTCTCCCTCATTGTCATAATTGCCACCTAAGAATAACGGCTTCCAAAATGCCCTACAGTTTCAAGCAAGCCAAGGGTTTTCTCCAAGTCCCACCCCCTCCTGGAGGGAGAGCTGGGAGTTTTGGGTTCAGTTCCTGGATGCTGAGAACTGGGAAGAGCGTCTGGCTGGCTTTGCTCATCATATCAGAATAGATGAGTCTGAAGCTGGCTATTTTCGCTCAGAACGCAGAGCTCATTTTTCCTGCCAGCTTGTCCCTTTGCCTTGACCATGAAATTCCAATCGATAAAGCCTAAGGGATGTGTTGGTCTTTTAGAACTCTTGCCGAGGTGGGGAGACAACTATCCTCAGAGCTGGTGGGTTCAGAAGCACAATTGAATCCTCTGTGTCTCCGCGGCAGGCATCACCTCCCGACCTTCTTGCCTGGAAACATTCCTGACAGTTCCTGGCTTCCCTCTGTCGAGAGAAGCATCCATCTTAAGTCTAATCAGCCAGAAAAACCTGTTTTCCAGCTGAACCTCACTATTTTCCACCAAGACACCGAGAGACTGGTACTTGAGTGGTTTAAACAACCACGAAACCCCCGGGGAGCCAGAAGGACAACCTCGTATTCTTTCTCCATCACCGAAACAGCATGCATCGGACTACACGCCTCAAGTTTGCTCTGATCTGGGAGAAACAGGGGAGGAAGTATGTGTGGTGGTCAAGCCAAAGAAGTCAGGTCTGCCCAGCAGGAGTGGAAACCTGAAAACCGGAGAGAGGTCTCTCAGTCACTTCTTTGTCAGTCTTTCTGAATGAAAGGGAGGAAGATTTATTGCCAGGCTCAGCAGCAGTATTTTACAGCCATTTCGAATGGATTTGAGACAGTAGGATAGCCGGCTGTGCTGGCCATGGAGGGGCCATAGAAGAATCATTTTTTTAAGAGACCCATCCAACATCATAGACACAGTAAAGTAGCGTTCTTGGCCAGAGAAGAAGAAGGATTGGGCTGGAACCTTTGGAGGCCAACGCTATTAAACACATGGCCAAATCGCTGAGGGTTTTAAGATGTAAAATGTTCTCAGTGGATCTTAGTCAGCCCAGCCCTTTCTGTCCATTTAGCAAGATCCTGTTTGCCGTGCAGGCAGAAGTCTCGATGGATGGGGTACCACATTTATTATTGATGAAGATGGAGGGTGGGGGGGGAACCAGCTCAAATCTGAGTAGTGCCATGCAGTTACTGTTTATGCAGTAGGTGTTTGTGATTAGCTCTCGCGGGTGTTTCTAGCTACCATCTCCCTCTAGATCACCCACTTTGTATAACTTAGTCTCTCTTTTTAAAATAAAGTTGATGCCGGTGGAGCACAGTGGCTCATACCTGAAATCCCAACAGAGAGGCAAAGACAGGGGGATTACCATGAGTTCAAAGCCAACTGGGGATAGAGTGAGGCCAGCCTATAACTGCCTAAAAATAAAAGATAAAAATAGTAAAAATAAAAGAGGAACGGAAAAAAAGAAAGAAACAGGGGGAAAAAAGACCCTCCCCCTTTTGGGTGTGTTTTCTTTTTCTTCAGAGCCTGTCCTGGAACTCACTCTGTAGACCAGGCTGACCTCGAACTCACAGAGATCCTCCTGCCCCTACCTCCTGAGTGCTGGGATTAAAGGTGTGTGTCACCACCATCCAGCAGAAAACCCACTTTAATTATTGAATTAAAATGAACAATAAAGAGACATCTGTAAATAGCTAGGCGGTGGTAGCACATACCTTTAATCCCAGTACTCAAGACAGAGCCATGCAGATCTCCGTGAATTTGAGATCAACATGGTCTACAGGGTGAAACCCTGTTTTTGTTTTGTTTCCTAATAATAATAACAATAACAACAACAATAATAATAAGTGGAGAGCAAATGAGAAAAGACAAGACACCCAACATTGCCCTCCAACTTCCAAAGGCACGCATGCATGCACTCACCCACATACACACACTAACATGTTTATTTACTTCACACACAACATACCACAATCACCATGTTTTTGTTTTTTTAAAAAAAAACTTTTAAAAAAGATTAATAAACACCGGGCGGTGGGGGCACATGCCTTTAATCCCAGCACTCGGGAGGCAGAGGCAGGCGGATCTCTGTGAATTCGAGGCCAGCCTGGTCTACAAGAGCTAGTTCCAGGACAGGCTCCAAATCAACACAGAAGAAACCCTATTTCGAAAAAGAAAACAATAAATGAATAAATAAATAAGTTAATAAAAATAAATCGGCCAGGCATGGTGGCTAACACCTTTAATTCCAGCACCCAAGAGACAGAGAGGCAGGCTGATCTATATGAGTTCAATGGTAGTCTGGCCTAAGTAGCAAGTCATAGGGCTGCCAAAGCTACGTCGTAGAGAGACCTTGTGTCAAAAATTTAATCAAACAGAAACAAGAAGGGAATCAATTAAAACATATACCCCTTGGCGTAAAAAACTATGCTTCAGATAACCAAAGAAACGGCTGAGACTTTTAGCTCAGTCGACTGATTGCCTAGCCCATCCAAGGGCCCAGGTTCTGTCCCCAGCACTGCTAACAACTACAAGAAATGAAGGAAGTGGCCCACGGTCAGTGGGTCCCCTGGTAGCCCTGTCCTCCTGAGGTCTGTCTTCACCCCACAGGATTCTAGGCAAGCTGGGTTGGTTCTAAGAACTCCTTAGAAGTTGGAAGGCACCACCACCGCCTGCGAAATCTGCAGTCTTCTTCCTGGGTGTGCACTGTGATCTCTTTCTGCTGTATAAACAGGCCATTAATACCTTTCCAAGAGGTGCAGACACATCTCCCCTGCAGAAAGCAAGCCCCTGCCAGATGCCCCAGCTTTAATTCTGCTGTTAACACTCCTCAGGCACAGGCATAAGGAGTAAATCCCCTCCTTCAGGAGGCAGAGCTGCGGGCAATGTGGTTTGTTTAAAGTCTCTCTGGCTAAGCCATTGCTGGAGCCTCTGGTTTGCTCCGAGGGAGTGGGGACTTGAAAATTAAAATGAACAACAACAAAAAAAGAATGTCCCTCTTCCCCAGGGCAGTTTCCGGTTTGTAAATGTCATCCCTTTGGATCCCTCAAATGGACAGAAGTGGAGAGGGCTGCGACAAGGGAGTCTAGTCTGCCTTTGATTTTTGCAGGACCTGGGAAGGGTAGGGAGGAGGAGGGACAAGGAGACATTACAGAACTGTAGGGGTAGCCTTTACCCACTGGTCTCTAGAGTTAGGACCTGATAGTGAGGTCCTCACCATCTTGCCACACTTAATGGGCAAGTCAGATACAGGGAGACTGTATATGCTTGTCTATGTATTTATTGATTTATTTTTAAAAAATTATTTCTTTTAAAAGATTTATTTAATGCATATGAGTGTTTTGCCTACAGGTATGTCTGTGAACCTTGGGTATGCCTAGTGACTGAGGGGGCCAGAAGAGGGTGTCAGGTCCCTCAGAACCAACTTACAGAGGGTTGTGAGCCCCAGAGGGTTCTGGGGATTTACTCCTCTGGGAGAACAGCCAGTGTTCTTAAAGGCTAAGTCACCTCTGCAGCTCCTTGTTTGGTTTTGCTAAACTAGGTCTCCTGTGGTCCAGGCTGACCTCAAATTTACTCTGTAGTTAGAGATAGCCTTGACCCTTCTCTCATCCTCCTGCCTCTGAGCCTCAAGCTGGGATTACAGGAATGTGCCTGTTTTATGCAGTTCTGGGTATCAATCACACCCAGCAATCACTCTACCAGCTCAGCAACATCTTCAACAGCCCCCACCCTTCTTTTTTTAATTTAAACAAACGCTTACTGAGTTTCCCAGGCTGGTCTTGAACTCCTAACCCTCTTGCCTCAACCTCCCAAGTGCTGACATAGCATATTTTACCATCATGCCCAGCTTTATTTCTTTAGTTTTTAAATGTTATCCTTTGGTGGGGGGGGGTTCTCTGTGTAGCCCTAGGTGTCTTCTTGTAGACCAGGCTGGCCTTGAACTCACAGAGATCTGCCTGTCTCTGCCTCCCAAGTGCTGGGATTAAAGGCCTGTGCCACCACTGCCCAGCTTCTTAATATCCATCTTGGGTTTTGTTGTTGGTTTTTGGTGGTTTTAGATATGGTTGCACCATGTTGCCCAGGTTGGCAAGGAACTCGATTGCTTACAGAAAATAGAGGCACATCACAGATGACACTGTAGGGGCACAATTGACCAGATCCATTATGACTTTAGCTCTTGGAATCTGGTTTTTGTTTTGTTTTGTATTTTCAAATTTCAGTTAAAAAAAAGAGAGAGAGAGAAAAGAGGGCAGGGTGTTTGAGAAAGTAACTCAGTAACAGAGTGTTTATTGACCTCCCCAGCACCAGGGTTAGGGGAGGGGCAGAGGCAGGGGGATGAAGGAGACAGGGAATGAGACACAGTGTGGATGCCTTGTCTGCAGCCCGGCTGGGTCTGATCTAATGACAGAAGCAGTGGAGACACTTGGGGGATGTGGAGTGGGAAACAGGAGTGTTTCATGCTGTCACACAATCATTATCTTCCAGGTCGCCTGGGATACCTGTGGCTCTATTCCTTCAAAGCCTCCTCTTCCTCACCCGAAGATGCACACTGAGGATCTCTGATAAAATGATACCTGTGCGACTTTACATTGCAGCAACCCATCAGGGACAGGTACCAATGAGACAAGATCAGTCATGGGCTGAGCTGGGGATTTTAATGTCGAGTGATAGGCATACAGGAGTTCATGCTCCTAATCGCTCTACTTTTTCATATTGAAAACAGTGCATTGGGGGGAGGGGGAGGGGGGAGGAGGGAGGGAGGAAGGGAGAGAGGAGAAGAAGAAGAAGAAGAAGAAGAAGAAGAAGAAGAAGAAGAAGAAGAAGAAGAAGAAGAAGAAGAAGAAGAAGAAGAAGAAGAAGAAGCAGCAGCAGCACTTGGGAAGCAGAGGCAGGCGGATCTCTGTGAGTTTGAGGACACCCTGGTCTACAAGAGCTAGTTCCAGGACAAGCTCCAAAGTTACAAAGAAAACCAGTCTTGAAAAACAAAACCAAAGAAGAAAGAAAGAAAGAAAGAAAGAAAGAAAGAAAGAAAGAAAGAAAGAAAGAAAGAAAGTCTGAAGGCCAGGAAGAGACTCATTTGGGAAAATGCTTGCTACACAAACCATTGAGTCCTGAGTTTGGTCCCCAGAACCTGTATATAAAGCACTTGGCAACACCTGTCTGTAACCCCAACACAGGGGAAGGGCATAGGTCGGGGAGAGGGAGTCCCTGAGGCTCACTAACTAGTCAGTCTAGCAAAATCTGTGAGCTCCAGGTTCAGTGAGAGATCATATATATATATATATATATATATATATATATATATATATATATATGTATATATATGTATGTATATATATGTATATATATATATGTATATATATGTATATATATACATACATATGTATGTATGTATACATATATATACATTAGAAATATATATATTATATACATGGCAGAGAGCAGGCTGGGTGGGGCAGCTTGTAC
This sequence comes from Microtus pennsylvanicus, assembly GCF_037038515.1. Classification (NCBI taxonomy): domain Eukaryota; kingdom Metazoa; phylum Chordata; class Mammalia; order Rodentia; family Cricetidae; genus Microtus; species Microtus pennsylvanicus. The sequence continues at coordinate 121,898,352 of NC_134579.1, forward strand.
GGATGCTTGGCACCAAGTCTGAGAGGATTTGAGTTTGATTCCTGGGACCCCCGTGGTAGAAGGAGAGATCTGTCTCCTACAAGTTTTCCTCTGACCTACACACACATGCACGCACGCACACGCAATGGGTGGCGGAGTTTAAAAAGGAAAATAATAAGGTGAAGGACAGCTGAGGAGAATCCCAATGTTGACCTTTGGCCTCCATCAACAGATGTGCACATGTGTACACTTACACAGTATAGCTGGGCAGTGTTACATACATTAAGGAGGCTAAGGCAAGAGGATCCGCATTTTAGGCTACATATTGAGACCCTGATTCTGGGGGGGGGAGGGAAGGGGTAGAGGAGAGGAGTGGAGAGAAAAGGCAGGAAGGGAGGGCAGGGGAGAGGAGGGGAGAGAAAAGGGGAGGAGGATGGTTGAGGTATGACTCAGTGGTTGAGAATTTATCCTTCCACACCCGGCCCTGGTTCCATCTCCATCATGGAAATAAACAAGAGACTAAAGCTGGAACACGCAAGGAGGAGCTTTTCCTCAGTAGCCTCTCTTCCACTTCGCTGGGACCTTCAGTCCCTTGAGGCTGCCCTGCTAATACCAGAGCCCTGCTCCGCGTACCTGTGGGTGTTCTGCCACTTTCCCTCCTTCTAACTTCTAGTGATCCCTTAAACCAGCCTCCCAAGCCGCCCCCCATCTCTCATTGAAAGTTAGGATTGCTGCCCCGGGGCCATTTCCAACCCTCAGTACAGAAAAGGCATTTGACTAAGTACTGAGCTTGGCCCTGGTGGAGAAGGCTTAGCTAGACCCTAGTCTTTGTGAAGGGATTACCCAGGGCTAAGGCAGGACTTGTCTGCAGATCCTTTGGGGCAAAAAGCTCTGGAAAGGTGTTTGGTGGGGGAAGGGGAGCTAAGTTAGCCTTGTATAAAGAGAGAAAATTAAAAATTCAGAAGGAACACTCAGAACTCACTCTAGGGGTGCAACGGGGGTGGAATTTTTATATTATATTACCTTTTGCTTTGGAGGCCATCTTAACTATACAGCCCCAGGCCAGTCTCAAATTGGCCATCCTCCTGCCTAGTCCCCAAGTGCTAGGCCTTAAGTGTGCACTACCATGTTTGCTGGATCTAAAGTCTTACTTTGAAGTGTGTGTGTGTGTGTGTGTGTGTGTGTGTACATGCATGTAAGTTCTGGTGCTTGAGGAGGCCAGCAGTGTGGAAATCCCCCTGAGCTGGGGTTACAGATGATTGTGAACTACCTCTTGTGGATGCTGGGAACTGAACCTAGGGTCTGCCAGAAGGGCAAGTGCTCTTAATGACTGAGCCATTTCCCACTCCTGATCCGGTTTATTTGAGACTGGGTTTCATGTAGCCCGGGCTGGTTTTAAACTTGTTATGGAGCTGAGAATAGCCTCCCACTTCTGTCTTCTGAGGGCTGGGGTTATAGGTGTGACTACTGTATCCAACTGATGGAACCTGGGGCTTCCTGCCTCCTAGGCATGCTCTCTCAACCAAGCTAGCTAGCTCCTGTTTTACATATAGATATCTGAACATAGTGCATTGTATTCCAGTTCTGGGTGAGGTTATAGAAGCACTCCACCACTGAGCTCTACCCCAGCCCTATTTTCTTTCCATTTTCTTCCTCGGAGAGGGTGTGCTTTTGTTTCTTTTGGTCAAGGCCATGTGTATTCTATACTTCTGTTTCTTTTTCTGCTTTATTTGTTTTTTTGCTTTTTAAGATTTACTTTTGCCAGGTGGCAGTGGCACACACCTATACTGCCAGCACTTGGGAGGCAGTGGCAGGTAGACCTCTGTGAGTTCAAGGCCAACCAGGGCTACAGACTGAGTTCTAGGACAGCCAGAGCTACATAGAGAAACCCTGTATTGAAAAAAAAACTAAATAAATAAATAAAATAAGATTCATTTTTTATTTTTTTAATGATTTCTTTATTTTTCTTTTATGTGGACTGATGTTTTGCTGGCATGTAGGTCTGTGTGAGGGCATTGAATCTCCTGGAGCTGGAGTTAGAGACAGTTGTGAGCTGCCACATGGGTACTGGGTACTCTGGAAGAGCAGAGAGTGGTCTAACCACTGAGCATCTCTCCAGCTCCTATTTTTATTAGGTTCAACTATGTGTATGTGTGTGTCTGCATGTGAGTATTTCCATGGGAGTCTGGGGTCTGGATGTATCAGATCCCCCTGGAGCTGAAGTTACAGGTGCAGGTACTGGGAACCAAACCCATGTTTTCTGGAGTAAACACCCTCAGCCACTGAGACATACCTCTAGCTCGTTTCTGTCTCTATAATCATTTGCTGGGTCTTTATCTCTCTCAAAGGACATCTCCCCAGCATATATTAAAACCCCCTCTTTCAGAATCCTATGACCTCAAAAACTGGGTGAGCCAGAGATAAGGTATCCCTTTCTCTCCTTGCCCTGGAGTCAGTGCCCCTATTAGTTTTTGAGCCTCAATGTTTGATTTCAAGTCCTACTTGATGCTTTTTCTCCACCACCCCCTGTCTGCCCATATTTTCTCCAGCCCCTCAGGATAAGAAGAAGCCAACTGTCAGATCCATCCAGGAAAAAAACACTCTGGAATGAAGGGTTGGTCATTCATCAGGCCTGGACTGTTCCTGGGAAGCTAGGAATCCCACCGGGAGAAACCTCCAAGAACAGAGGGATTTCAGATTCCTGGGTCTGGAGGGCCTCCTGCTTCTGAATGCAGCTGTGTGAAGCTGCCTATCCCACTCCCAGGAGATCACTCCCTATTGCTGCCCAGCTCTTATTCAGTAGCAGGAGCCGCCTTATCCCTGCCCAATCCTGTGGGTTATTGCTGCTCCTTGGGATAAGAGCTATGACCTCTGCCCTGACTGAGAATTCGGAGCAGGAGCCATGAAGAAGGTGAAGGATGAAAGAGGCAGATGGGATGATGAAAGGCAGGGATCAGGGAAGAAAGAGTGGGGGGGAGCGCTTAGAGAGAAGGACAGAGGAGAGCAGACACCGAGAGACACCCAAGAGACTAGAAGAGACCTGGGATCAGGGCAGAGACACAAGAGGGGATGGAGACAAGGAAGAAGATAGAGATGCAGGCCAACCAAGAAAGAAATCTGGGAATGTAATGAGAAGAGAGAAACATGCCAGGACAGGGCAGGGGACAAATGAGCAGCAAGATACAGGCCCCACACGCGGAGGTATAAGATTATACAGTAGGGTGTAAACCCCTCTGTTAAAGCACAGTTGAGCTGCCCAAACCCTCAGGTTCCCAAAGCAGCCTCCAGCCCCAGAAGACATGGTTTCCAAAACATGAAGAACATCTAATGCCAGCAACTTAGAAAGGGGTTGGTGTGAGTTGACTCTGGGGACAGGGAAGGACTTCCAGGTACCTCCAAGTTGGCTTTTGGGGTAGCAGGTCAGGGGATATGTGGCATGCGCTTGGGTGGGGAAGGCCGGTTTCCCTTTGTGGGTCACCTCACACTGAAGTTGCTCTCCTCCCCCTTGGGCGGCTTTGAAGGGAACTGTCCCCTCGTTTTCTCCCAGGGTGCACTTGGCCAGATGGAGAAGGGATGCCCAACTCCCCAGAGGCTCCTTTCAGAATGATGGGATGAAATGTGGAGAGCCAGCATTGGTCCATTCTCAACACTTCCATACCTTAAGAAGGCATTTTATGAAGTCAGGCAGTGATGGCGCACGCCTTTAATAGCAGCACTTGGGAGGCAGAGGCAGGCAAATCTCTGTGAGTTCAAGGCCAGCCTGGTCTATAGAGCCAGTTCTGGGACAGCTAGGGCTGTTACACAGAGAAAGCCTTGAAAAACTAAAAAAATAAAAGAAAAAGCATTTATGAATTAAAATATGTATTTATTCATTGGTGTGTGTGCGCGCGCGCGTGTGTATGTGTGTGTGTGTGTGTGGTGTAGGGGCAGGGTACCGCAGCACACCCATGGAGGTCAGAAGATAACTTTGTGGGGTAAGTTCTCTTCTTCCACCTAAGGATCGAACTCAGATCATCTGGCTTGTGTGGCAAGCCCCTTTATCTGTTGAGCCATCTCATGGGTCCAATAAGTTATTCTATTTATCTAATTTTTAAAAATGACATTATTTATCTTTGTGCATGTATGTGTACATGTATGACAGCCCTCAGGAGTCAGTTTCTCTCCTTCCACTACATGAGTCCCGGGGAAGGGACATAGGTCACCACATTTGGCTGCAAATGTCTTTACCTGGGCCCCAAGAAAGGCAATTTAAATGAGACATTCTAATGGGATTTCTTCTTCCTCTCCCTTCTCTCTTTCTCTCTCAAATACTTGTGTTTGTTTTGCTTTAATAAACAGCTGATAGTTTGTTTTAAAAGAACACAGAGGGAGGGGTGCCTACGGGGCAGGCAGATAAACACAAGTAGTGTGTGTGTGTGTGTGTGTGTGTGTGTGTGTGTGTGTGTCCAGGCCTCTCCCGCAGGTAATAAACAAGGGCCTGCTTCCAGGTACAGACAGCTGGGCGGGGATGGGGAGGAATGTGCGGGCAGATTAACACCTGTCCTCACAGCTACTACAAGGATGCTTAAGGCCTCCAGAAATGACCCTTGGTGCCGACTTGTCTGGAAGCCATCAGTGGGAGTTTTGAAGCAAGAATCTTCAAGTGGGCAGGAGGGTAAGCTCAGCCCAGCCCCCATGCCCTGTGCCTGCCTGCCTCCCTCATGAGGGTCCCCAGAGCTGAGCCTCCCACCATGCAGGCGGCCTAGCTGCCTACCCGACCGTCTTCTTCCCTATCAACTGATATCAGCACAGATTTTTACTTGTGCTGAGGGCTGAGCTCCATGTAGGACGAGCAGCCAGCTCCTGTACCACTCTTCTCCTTCCCCAGGAGCTGGGTCTGGCCCTACTCCAGCCGGCTCCTTCCCTTGCCATCGGCTGCCCTGGCCTACTGTCCAGACAAATGAGTGGCTGACAATACCCAGATGTCCCTGGAATCCTGCTCCTGGTCCCCACACACTGCTGGCCTGCAGGGGTTGGAGCCTGGGTAGCACTGCCCTGCCTGAAACTTGTTGCCACCTCTCAGAGGCTGTTGAAAGCCCTACTCAGCAAAGCCCTTCAGGATGGGGACCCTGGAGCCAGGCCACTCAGAATGGATGTTTGACACCTGCACTGGGGACTCTGAGTCCCAGGCTCCACAGAGGTCTAGGAGGGCTGAGAGGGGGCAGATTACAAACTGTCCAGATACCAGAGAGGACACAGCAGGAGACCTAACACTTTGCAGGAATCGGGGAAGGATGGTGGCGCAGCCTCCATTGGCTCATTGGTAGGATGAGGGGTCAGTGGAAGGACCATGATGTGCGCACCATGGCTGTCTCAGTTGCTCAGCACATTAAAAAAAAAAAAAAGATTTATTTTTTAAAATGTGTGTTTATTCCACATATGTGAGTGTCCATAGAAGACAGAAGGGGTATAAGATCTTCTTATACTCTGTTTTCTAGGGGTTTCCCCCCCAGGGTTTTCTATGTGTATATACAGCTGTAAGCCGGTCCATGTAGGTGCTAGCATCCCAACTTGGGTCCTCTGGAAGAGCAGCCAGTGCTCTTAACCACTGAGCCATCTCTCTAGCTTCTACACATATTTAAATAACCAACTCACTTTATCAACGCACCTGGTTAGTTAGCAATGAAAGCATTGGACAGTTAGTTCTCCCTGGACATTGCGGTAGGTTAGTTTCCACGACTGATACCAAAGTCTCCAAGATCCTCATGTGCACTGGAATGGGTGTTTTGGGTTCTTTGGAATGCTAAGTGTGCCCTCCACCGTTGATCTACACACCTACCTTCTGCAAGTGGCCTCTAGCTGACTTAAGTCACCTAATAACATGCAAGTCAGTGGTTCTCAACCTGTGGGTCATGGTGCCTTTGCGGGAGGGGGGCAGTCAAACACACTATTCCCAGGGGTCATCTATCAGATATTTATATTATACTTTATTACAGTAGCAAAATTACAGTTAGGAAGTAGCAACAAAAATAATTTTATGGTTGGGAGTCACCACAGTGTGAGGAAGGTTGAGCAGTATGGGTGTAAGTGCAATGGGAATGGCAGCTACTGCCAGGCGTGGTAGTGGCACACGCCTTTAATCCCAGCACTCGGGAGGCAGAGGCAGGTGGATCTCTGTGAGTTCGAGGACAGCCTGCTCTACAGAGTGAGTTCCAGGACAGCCAGGGATACACAGAGAAACCCTGTCTCAAAAAAACAAGATTTAAAAAAGGGGGTGGCAGTTTAAGGAATAAGAAGATAATCTCTGTTGCTTCTCCAATCTTTCCCATGCACCCACCATGGCAGACCTGGAAGACCAGAGAGCCTGGCATACAGATGAAGACAAAGGAATCAGGGAAGACAAAAGAAACCACAGCCACAAGAGCCTGACTCAAGTGGTGGGGACAGCAGAAGGACCTGAAGGGACAGAGGACACAAAGACTAGCTTCAAGGATGACAAGGGAGGACTGACTGGGAAAATAGACCTGTTCTCCTCACGAGCCTGGTGCCCTAGGAAGCAGGTGGAGCTTTGGCGTGGGCAAGCTGGCTCCTGTGTGTTTTTGTCCTTCAGAATCCCAGCTTCAGCCTGAGCTGTCTTGTCTCCACCATCCTGCAAATGCCTATAGCCTTGGCCCACCTGAAGTGTGAGATCCTCCTACCTCTGCCTTCCACATACCCGGATGACAGACATACAGCACCGTGTCAGCTAGAATCATCTTTTTAAAAAGACATTGCAGGATGATGTTCAATAAGAGAAATATTGCTAGGCGGTGGTGGTGCATGCCTTTAATCCTAGCACTCGGAAAGTAGAGGCAGGCAGATCTCTATGAATTTGAGTCTAGCCTGGTCTATACACTGAGCTCCAGGACAGACTCTAAAGCTACACAGAGAAACATTGTCTTGAAAAACAAGAACAAAAAAAGAGAAATGTCAAAATGTAACGGAAATTTGGCCGTGAAGGATTGTGAGAGTTTGAAGCCAGTCTGAGCTACGTAGGAAGATCTAGACTAGCCTGGGCTACAGATCTAGATCTGGGCTTCTCTCTCTCTCTCTCTCTCTCTCTCTCTCTCTCTCTCTCTCTCTCTCTCTCTCTCTCTCTCTCTCTCTCCACACACACACACACACACACCTTCTACACACACATGACACCATACATGGCAAAGTCTCCCCGGCCCTCAGATGTCAGGTGTTAGGAGTACACCAAAAATGTAATAAAAAACTACTTCCAAGCAGGTTGATGCAGGAGGGTCATGAGTTCAGTGTCAATTATCTGGGCTACATAGTGAATTCCTTTCAGCCTGAGCCACACCATGAGACTGTGTCTCAAAAAACAAAACAAAAGCCGGGCGGTAGTGGCGCACCTCTTTAATCCCAGCACTCGGGAGGCAGAGGCAGGCGGATCTCTGTGAGTTCGAGACCAGCCTGGTCTACAGAGCTAGATCCAGGACAGGCTCCAAAGAAACCCTGTCTCGAAAAACCAAAACAAACTACCCAAATTACCTTTGAGCTATATATAGACAACATGTGAATAAATTTTATTTTTAGATCTGGGTCCCATCCAGGAAATATCTCATTATTACATATAATCAGATGTCAAAAAATCTAAACAAAGAAGGAGGGGAAGGCAAGCAAGGCAATCCTACTCATCTAAACTTGCAAAGGGCTGAGGATGGAGCCCAGCCAGTAGAATGTCTGCTTAGCAGCCAGGAAGCTCTGGTTCCGTGTAAAAGGGCTGTGGTGGGACCCACCTGCAAACTCAGTGCTGAGAGGTCAAGGTCATCCTCAGCTCTGTGTGGAGTTCCAGGCCAGCTTGAGAAACAGGAGACCCTGTCTGGCTCCAAACAACAGCAAAACCTAATACTTGATTACTGAGTGCTAACCACATGCCCCACGTAGATTTTGTGGCCTGAGGCTCCTTGGTATGTCACTTGTAGCAGGACGTCCTAGTTCCATCTTTGAAAGGCAACTAAGACTTATGGAAGGGGAAGGACTCATTCAGAAGTCCTGGGTTCGAGACCCCACACTCTGAGGGAGGTATATCAGAATCTTGTTACACCCCACAGGCTGGGTCTACAAAAGGCATACCCAGAGTCAACTCTGCCTACTACAGAGTGCCCACCTGCCAGATGGGCCCTAACAGGGCCGCCTGCTGATGGCCACAAATAGTTGTTAGGACAGTAGAGTTAAGGAAGTTGGTGAGTACCCTTCTAGATGTGGAAAGGGAGATGTGTTCAGTGTGTTACCCTTTGGGAAGCAACCAGTGGAGGCTCCAATCCTGAACCCCAACCACACATTTTAGTCCTGCCATTAGCCAGCTCGGTCACAACTCATTCCCCCTTCCTCAATCCTTTCCTCTTCCAAAGGAGCAGAGAAACTGAGGCCCCAAGCACAGCAGAAGCCTGCAGCCTGCAGAGCCTTTAGGGGAGTTGAGACCAAGTCTGGAGCCTCCAGAGAGAGGCAGGAAGTGAAACCTAGTGCCACACCAGCACCTTGGAAAATGACCTGGTTCAGGCTGCAGTCTGGGCCAGGGTTGCTTCTGCAACACCATGGGAGATGGGTTACTCACACACCCCAGGGGATGGAGGAAGGGCAGGCAAGCTACCTGGACACCTGAAAGAAAGAAGTGACAGAGACTCCGACCTTGGTTTTTGAATCTGAATTTGGTGTACACAGGTGTCTTTAAATCCCTGATGAAGCCAATGGCAGGATGAAAGGCATATGTAGATGGTGAGACAGTCTTTCCTCTCTTTCTCTGTGTGACTCCAGGAAAATGATCTCATTCCTCTGAGAGCAAGGAGGTTTGTGCCTTCTGTCTTCTGGTCCTCCTTCCCAACGAATCTGTATCAGACTGGAATGCCTAGTTCTTCACTGAAGTTGTTTGAAGTGCTTGTTAAATGGGAACCCAGTAAATACTGCGTTGAGCATCGGTCTCAATGTCTTAACCAAGAGGATACAAGCCAGCGTAATCAAACGTCTTCAAAATCATTTTCTCAGAGGGCTGGGGAATCTCGGATTTGTGTTTCAGATCCAAGATGTCTCAAGAAGGAAGAACTCTATCCAAGGACTCACAGCAGGCTTTGGCTTCCAAAGTTGGAGGAGTGTGTGTGGGGGGGGAGGGGGACCATTACCAACGGTCCTTCTCAGGGAGTTCAGACTATCCCCAGCTTTTGGCTCGGTTGCCTCCTGGCTAAGGTTGGGGCTCAAGAAGAGTTTGGAAAGGGGGAGCAGGGGAAGGAGAAGCTCATTCCAGTGAGTCCAGGGAACTGGAGAGAACCGGAAAGGAGAGAGGTGGCGGTAGACAAGATCGATCAGAGAGGAAGAAAGAAGTCAGGGGAGAAAGAGACTGAAACAGACAGACGGAAGGAGGAGTGCCGCGCGCAGGGCGCCGGGCCCTGGCGTCCATGCCGACTTCCCGCCGTGCCCCACCCGGCCCAAGACCAGCTCCCCACCGACCCGTTGACCCATTTGGCTCGCACAAAACCAGCGCCCCAGGAGTCCTGGCCAGACCGCTGGGGCTTGATTCATTTCTTGACTAATTATCTGAAGCTCCGTGGTCCCTTCTTTCAGGGCTCAATTAATTCGCCACGGGCGGTGGGGAGAGGCTGCGCTGAGGAGGCGCCGCCTGGAGCCCCTTTGTGAAGGGTTGTCTGGGCTATATTGATTGCACACACACACACACACACACACACACACACTTCTTGGAAGATCTTCATTTCCAAAATTTAGGGTTTGTCCTCCTGCCACATCCCCGAACCCCACGAATTCCATAGTCCTCTTGGATGACGCACAAAGATAGTGACGCAGGATTGGGGTGTAGTTCCATTGATAGGGAGCTTGCCTAGTATGCTGGGGGCCCCGGGTTTGATCTCCGGCACTGGAGTGGGGGCTGAAGGATCAGAAGTTCAAGGCTGCTGCAGTGTGATTCTAAGGCCATTGGAGGACCGCCCAGCCACCAAATAATTGAGGTTTTTTTTTAAGGGGGCGGGGTTGCTCCGGAAAGAGATTAGTTGTGCTGCTCTGGGCTGGGTTTATCTAGGTGCCCCACTATGTCGGTTCAGTCACCTGGGACAGATGAACTGTTAAGTTACCTGCTTCCTCCTAGGACCAACAAATGGGTCGGGGTGTGAGAACACTGAGGCCACTCCCATCCCCAGGAGGATTGCTCGAATAGTTGTCGCTTGCTAACTGACTTCTGGGGTGAGCAACTGGGAACTGAGAGGCCCATGAATGGTCCGGGGTCTGAGATTCAAGAAGGGAATCTATGATGCATGGGAGGTCTCAGGACCTGGTGATACATTGAAGCCCTTTGCCCCAGAGTGGAAGGGGAGAGTGTGATTTCCTTGGCTTCCTGAAGGCTCCTCAGGATTGGGCTAGACACGCTCAGCTACCTGGGAGCTAGACTTGAAAAGCCACCTTTTGGGTAGAACTCAGCAGGCAGCAATGAGAAAGATCTATCAGTTTCTCAGTGGAGCGAGAAGGTCTCAGTCTATTAGGTTGACCTCACAGTGGGGTGGTCCTCTCTCCTTCATCCATCATCCTAACAAAGTCTAGGACAAAAATATAGACAAAGGAAGTCAAAATGCCTTCCTTCCCAAAACTGTCGGGAGGTGGTGTCATCCTGCTCAGTGTCCTGAAGGCATAAAAATTACTTCTTCCCTAACCGGCTCACTAACTCGTATACACTCATTTTTTAAAAAATTCTCATCTGTTCTCTAACACCAAAATTAAAGAAGAATTTGCCTATCCAGTCTGTCTATCAACAATTATCTGAGGATCATATCACCTGCGCCAGAGGTTGCTCTAAGGCGTTGGGGCAATGGTGGGGAATGGGGAGAGAATTATGGGAACCCCTTTGCTATTTTAACAATGCACTGTGGATGAGCCTCCTTGTGGGTCTAGAAGCTCTTGATTTACTTCGTAAAGCCACTGCATAAGCAAAGTACACGCGCTGGGTGGAGGATTTTGAGGACATTTAGAGCTCAGGTCTGGGGGCAAGCAGCTCTGGGAAAGTCTGGACTGTGGCATCTGCTAATCCTGTATTCTGTGGGGACCTGACTGTGGGTCCCAGTTTCCGAAGTTGCCAGAAGCCACCTTCCCTAGCCCCGCCTCTCCACTGCCTAAGCGCTGCCTTCCTTAAGATCTTAGACAGAAAGCATCCTTCCACCACCATGCTTCCTAGGTCTTAATTTCCCTCATTTTCAAAATGGGGTAAGATGTATTTTTTTAACCCCAACAAAAAAGCTCAGGATGGCCAACCCCATTGGAACCCTTGCTCCTGCAAGCTTTCAGAACAACAATGTGCAGTGTCTGGGACTTAGAATCTACTCATCGGACACTTGTGGTGGAATGTTCTAGTGGGTTTACCCATCCCATATAGCAAGCTTCTTCGTTCCTCTTTCCCATCTTAGAATAAGTCTGCTTTCCTAGCCTTGTTTGTCATGCTAGAACCCATTCGGAGAAGTACATAATAGTTTAGTATCAATTCCCTTGAAATGCAGTTTGGAGCAAGACACATTGTCCTTTTGTTGTTTTCGATGTTGCTGCTGCCGTTTTTTATTTTATTTTTTTCGTTTTGAAAATGGATCTTGTTCTGTAGCTAAACAAACCTCCAACTTACTGTAATACTCCTGCCAAGCAACCTAAAGGAGAATTCCCCCCTTTAGCTTCTCTCTTCTCTCCACCCCTCTTTGGCTTTCATCCCCGCACCAAATGTCCACTTACTAAATAGTTAACGAGTGCCTGTTCTGACACGGGAGCTCTGATGGAACTGTTGAAATAGGAAAGCCAGGTCTCCACCCAGACCACAGGAAACTGGGAACTGCCTGTAGGTCCAAAAGAGTACTGGGATGCCCTAATGCCTAGGAAGTCTTCCCAGTGTGGTGGACCAAGCTTCCCTCTTCACGTGAAGAGGCAGGGTTTGACGTGTAGCCCTGGCTGGTTTTAAAGTCCCTGTGTAGAGTAGACTGACCAAGACCTTGTAGGGATTCTTCTGACCCTACTTCCTTAGTGCTGGGATTAAAAGAGCTACTCTTAGTTTAGCCAGAGGTTTATATTTTTTATTTAAATTTATTTTTATTTAATGCATATGAGTGTTTTGTTTGTATGTGTTTAGGGGCTACAACAAAGGTGTCAAGTCCCCTAGAACAGAATCAGGATCGTTGTGAGCCAGCACGTGGGTGCTGGGAACCAAACCTGATTCCTTTGCAAAAGCAAGGAGTTCTCTTTGACGCTGAGCCATCTCTCCAGCGTACAGTCTGAAGTTTGCTTTGTATTTTTTTTTCTTTTTTGGTTCTGTAGTTTGGAGCCTGTTCTGGTTTCTCTTGTAGACCAGGCTGGCCTCGAACTCACAAATACCAGCCTGCCCCTGCCTCCCGAGTGCTGGTATTAAAGGAACGTGCCACCACCGCCCTGGCTGTAGTCTGAACTTTTAATCACTTGGATGGAGTCCCTTTCCTAGGACCATCTGGGAAACTGCAGTGTCCCGACCCCAGGACATCCTAGATCCCTCAAGAGGAGTCCTTAGTTTGGAGAGGGCGCACTCAGTCCAGCGTGCCAGCCCCCTCCCCCGCCCCTTTTACTCCTGGCCCCTCCACTTTCCTGGCTTACCTCGCATAAATCCCTCACTTCTGCCCAGAGGGAGCCAAATTTAGGGAAAAGGTGTGCGGTGTTCTAGGAATCAGGAAATCAAGTGCCCTTTGCGCACCTCGCTTCCCCTACCCCTCAAACGCGCGCAACTAGAGCGGGTAGAGTCCCTCAGAGAGGAGGTGTATTCCCCCCCCCCCCCCCCCCCGCCGCCGCCGCTCTGTTCCTCCCAGTCTTTTCCAGCTCCCCGAGGATTCACTTTCCAGATCTCTCACTCATTAGATGATCCTCCTTCCTCCCTGGCCTTCCTGACTTTGCCCTTTGGAACAGTCATGGGGAGGCACAAAAAACGAAGCCTTTACCTACAACCCAGAGAGTCCCAAGAGATCTGCTCAGCCCCACTGGGAGGTACTCGGAGGACCGCCATGTTTTCCCCAGCGCCATCCAGCGGCTGCGCGGCCAGGTCACCTTCTTCTGAGGTCCTCAGAGCTTCTCCAGGAGCAAAGAGGAGGTGGTCCCTCAGTGAGCACCGGCTCCTTCCCTTCTCCTCTCCTCTAAAGTAAGGTACTTCTGTCCTGGCTCTGCCCAGCGCTGATTGGGGGTCACCGCGCGCGTTAAAGTACTCCCTACCACTTACACACAGTGTGTACAACCGGCAGGGAATGGTTCAAAAAATGGGGGTTGGTGGTGTTGGCAACACCACTCCCTGGAGACTTCCCTGTGGCAGCTGGGGGATTCAGCCTGGGTTCAGTGACGCTTGCAGCTCCCGGCACCGTGGACGTGTTAGGTCCTGTCTTTCTAATTGTAACACCTATGACCTTATACTGGCTGGAGTCGGGCGCCTAGATGCCCGCCCTACCCTTACTTGCAATGCAGACTGGGAAAACTTCATCTCCCCTGCTCCAGCGCCTCCAGAAAGCCAGCTTCTCCCCGCACCTAATCCTGAAAGCAAAGGCGGAAAAACACTACTTACATACATGAGGGATGTTATCACTAATTTTTTTGGAAACGTGCCTAGGCACACACACATTACATATATTATTGAGCGGGTTAGTGGGAGACTTAAAAACATTGAACGGTCGGCGAGGAGGGCATATTCTCCAATTCCCTGGTAATTTGTAACAGACAGACTTTATTGCTCCAAGAGAGAGTAAGTGTGTAGTTACAGCGTTAATTTAACTCTGTCTAGATGGATCAAATAGGCGTGTGCCCGTGGGGTGAGATTGCAATGAGTTTTTTAATCAGAGATTTAATTTCATATTCTGAGCTACTTAGAAAGCCCATATGTATACACTTTTACCCACAAAGAACTTGAGAAATACAGATGTGACGTTTAAATGGCGCACTGGATCACAAGCCGCAAGTCGCACTGAAGCGCATCTTAGCAAACTCCGCAAGCATTAGGCGTATCTACGCTGACGTTCTAGATGGCTTCAGAGTCCGAAAACCAGACCCACTGCTGTAGATTTGAATCTGAAGCCATTGTCTGATACCGCAACCAAGGAGAGTTCTCTTGATCCCCAAGCCCTACTCCCTTCATTCTGCCGTCTCTTTCCTCAAAAATAAATAAATATAAAGAAATACAATTTTCAAAAGTTTGTCTTTCACTCAAATATCTGTTGTATAAAAATCTATTCCAGTCCTTCAAAAACATCATAGCCTCCGGTCAAAAGGCCTTTCACCCACCTCAACAATTCCTAAATTCTAGATGGAGAAATGAAATAGAGAAGCCTGCTGGGGTTATTCAGGGCATGAATTCATGAACATAAAAGTGAACAAAACCCGTCATATTTTAACTTGTCTAATAGGAAAATCTTAACTCCACTGGACCATGTTTCCCTCTCTTCCTCTTGTTTTCAAAAGAACTACAGTGTGTGCTGTGGGGGGTGGGGTGGGGGGTAGGGGTGGGAGTGGGAAGGGGGACGGCGGCCGGCAAGCCACTTGGAATGAAAAGAAAAAAAAACGAGGCGATATTTACACCTGCGAACTTTGGATGGTTGTGTTCGGCCCCAATTGGTTTAATTGTAAATCTTTTCCTCATGGCTCCAACTCCTGGACCCCGTGCGTCTGGGATTAATAATCGTCCCCGGCACCCCCATCAAGGTCTAGCTGAAAAGAGACAATCCCCGCCCCACCCCCACCCAGCTCAGAGGTAATTAGAGCAGCCATCCCTGCCCCCCCTCCCCAAACCAAACTGGAGGCACTAGCAGACACGTGGAGACCTCCGAAGACCACAAGATGTTTCAAAAGCAAAGTCAAAAGTGGGGCGGTGGCCCTTTCTCCCATCTCTCCCTGTACCTTTGGTTTGGGGGACGGGGAGCAGGGATCGAGGGGCTTCTATACAAGCAACTCTTGGGCTTCCAGATGTAAGGTTGGCTTGTTTTTAGGATTAACGGCTTCTAAAACAAAAACAAAAAAAAAAAGAGAAAAGCAAACAAAAAATTAAAAGCACCCAGCAGCAGCGACCAATGGCACTCCCTTCACCCCCGTTTTCCACTTGACCCCACTTTGTGGTTCATCTCGGCTCTCTCCCCACTACAGTCTCTATTCACCAGACAGTTGTTTGTCCAATACTTTGAGAGACTGGCGGTCCATGCCTGTATTTCTTCCAACATTTTCTTTCATTTTTCCCACCTCCCCACCCTGCAAGATTTCCTCCACTCAATCCCGAATTGTTCTTTGCAAGCGGAAGCTGGAGTCAAACATTAAATGGAAAAACAAATTGAAATAGACTTTTTTTTTTAATGATGGCAGTCTTTGGGGAAGGCTTCCCACTGCATCGCTGCAATGTTGCTTTTTGTTTCCAAAGATTAAAAAGGAGACCAGTTTACCCGGCTGGTGAGAGCTAGTGCCGCCCGACTGCGCAGCTATGGGGATCAAGCCAGTAACCTGCGCAGTCACCTGCGCGGGTTCCCGGGCCCATCTGGACCCGGGATCCGCGATCCGAGGCACTAGTCAAGGCCAGCTGGGTGTTGTGGTTCCTCTGAGCACCAGAATAGCGTTTGGGGAGAGAATCAAGTCTCCCCGCCCCGCTTCAACCTCGGGTGCTGCTGGAATTGGAGGCAAAGAGTGTTTTCTGGTACCGCATTCTGCGAGGCCTGGTTCTGCACCGAGGTCGGTGCACCTTCCGAGCTGGGAGCCTGAGTAAAAAGGGGGAACATTTGGTGAAGCCCCACCCTCGACGAAAACTACTGAAAGTCGCTTCTGGGGTGCTTCGACTGCCCTTCACCCACAGCTTCCTTGGGGGGGGGGGGGGCAAAGGAAAGAGCACAGGTTCCTTTCCCGCGCCGGAGAAGGAGTCTATGGAGTCGGAGAAAGAAACTCTCAGGAAAGTCCTCGCAATTCCCAACATTCTCTTTCCCTCTCCTTCCTCTGAGAGATAAATGACAACCCCAACTCCCCCAAGAAGAAAGAAATGAGAAAGCTCTCCAGGCCGCGTGGGTGCGTGCGTGCGAGTGTGTGTGTGTGTTCAAACCTCAAACCAGCGAAAACCTGGGTACTGGCCATTCCTTCCATACCACACAAAATACAGTGCAGCTAAAGTGTGCAGGGTTGGGTGTGCACACTGGGAAGATGGAGTGGCTGAGGTGCAAATATCAACATATTGTAGAGGACCGCAGCCCTGGAGGGGAGAGAGTGTGTGTGGAAAAGATGGTTAGGGAGGTAAGTCTCACCGGAGACTTGTATGTGATGCTCCCCTTGCTGAACAGTGTCCATGGGCATAGAAGGTAGAAGTGGCCTAGGGACTGCTGTCTGATTCCATGTTTGTGAGGAGGAAGGACGGCCAGCTTGCCTGACTTTGTGGGAGATGTTTCTGAAAAATGCAGGTCTGGAATAAGGATCTTGAATCTAAGCGCTGGCAGCCATTTGTCCAGCCCCCAACCTGCCAAGCCTATCAGCGAACCAGAGCCCACAAATATTTGCCTCAGGACTACAAAACGATAAATTTGAGAAAGATTATCATCATCAAGGGGAGAAAAATGCAAGGGGAGAAAAACCAGATGGGTCTTTAGATGAATGCCCATCTCATCTCTGAAACTGTGATTACTCTAGGACAGCTCCATCTTTGGGGGTTTTCCTGGTGCCACAGGTTTTGCCTCTTTGGTCAGTCACACTCACCACCTTTGAGAAGCACACAGCCCTTACTTTTGGATCCATGGGCAAGCTGAGTGTCTGGCAAAGAGCGAAAGGAAAGCTACAAGGAGGAGAGAACCCTCAAAAACACAATGACAATGTCTGTGTCACCGGCTGCTTTCATTTGTGTCTTGTTTAGAGATAGATGATACAGCACCAGGCACCCTGAACTCTGGGCTCTGTCCCTGTATAATTGAAACCCAGTAAAGGGGGGAGCGCAGTAATGGATATTGTGTTCAGATTAAGAAAACGTGTCCTGGGCAACCAGGGGACAGTTAGTTCAGCAGATTTGGAGGCACCCATCTTTCTCTGGCCTGTCAACCTTCCCGACAGTCGCAGCCACTGAATTTGCCATGCTCTCTCCCTTACAGTCTTCTCTTGTCCCCTCTGCCCCATCTGTTCCCAGGGGGTAAGACTCCAAGACCTCCATAACGATGGCATTTAATGGCAGAAGCAACACCAGAAGAAGTGAGGAAAAGTGAACTCTCCTGAATGCACCGTCCAGGTGAAGGCTGGAGCATGTGTTGTTTTTCCTTTCATTCTCTTAAAAGGCCACACACACACACACACACACACACACACACACACACACACAAATATCCTGGCATGGATCACTGAGGATCTGTTTACATCCTAATCTGAAAAGATGGTATTGAAGAAAGAGGGGTGTGGAGTGGTCAAAATGCCAGGGGATGAGTCAATTCTGCCCTGTATCTTGTAGATTCTAGGTCAAATTGAGAGAGAGAGAGAGAGAGAGAGAGAGAGAGAGAGAGAGAGAGAAATAAAGAAAGAAGAAATCCAAGCTTTTTCCTTGTGAATTCATTTCTGCTAGAGTAAGCAATAGCCATTGTGTTATTTTTTTTAAATTGGGTAACACACACACACACACACACACACACACACACACACACACCTAGAAGATGCTGGTGGGTTTGAAATTAGAAAACCACAATCAGTTCCTTTTCTCAAGGGAGACATTCCAAGATGTATTAAAAGCATCACCCTCTCCAGCTACCTTGATTCCTCCCTCCTTACTGTCTCCACATTTAGCTGCATTATTAACTGTATCTAAATTCACCATTTTTTGGAGGTGATTCTCTTTGATAAGAAGAGGATGCTAGAAAGAATAGTGTGGAGAGTAAAATCCATTCATGTCTCCTCTGCCATATTGACATTAACAGGGGGTATGATAAGCACTGTACACACACAAAAAGTGACACCCAAGAAACTGCACAAACCAACTGACACTCACCCACACAAACCTAGAGAGTGCTGACCATTGCTATCTTACTCTCTGCCTCAGACTCTTGTACTGGTCGCCCTGATCAATAATTTAAAAGGATGTCGGAAGACAGAGAAAAATGTCTTATAGGAAAGACGTGTCCTGGTGGAGAAAGGCAGAAGCTAGGAGCTGGGCTTTGGAGACTGGTGTACATCCCTCACCTGGGGCTCTTGTCCCAGAATGGGAAGGGGATTCCAGGACATAGAAGTCAGGGATACTGGCCAAATCACGAACAAGTGGCTCTTGAAAAGTAAAGAAGAGAAGGAGAAACTTGCAGACAAATGGGCCAAGTCAAAGTGTTTTTATCTCTCCCAGTCAAAGCAAGGAGGCTAAGGTGTTTGTTAGGACCCCAGGGAAGAGGTACCTCTAGTCTGTCAATGTAACTGGAAAAAGAAGAGGAGGGGGTGAGTTAGAATGTCAGGGAGGAATTTAGAAAGGGCCAAGATAGCCAGGGGAAATAGAGAGAAAGAAATAGTAGACAAGATAGCAAATTAAAAAGTAAAAGCCATGAAGGAGAGATGTGAGGGCTTGGTGATTGACCTAGGGAAATGGAACAGGAGACAAACAGGGCCATGCAAGGAAACCTAGAGGAAGCTCACACTTGTGCATTCAAAAGCTCAGAGTGGACAGGAGCAGAGATAAAGAGGGAGAGAGGAGAGAGAGAGAGACACACACACAGAGAGAGAGAGAGAGAGAGAGAGAGAGAGAGAGAGAGAGAGAGAGAGAGAAAGAGAGAGAGAGAGACAGAAGCTAGAGGGAGGAAAAGCAAAGAGAGGTGGTATTTTCTGCCTTGGCAAAAAGAAAACTAAGGAACCCCTTCTCCAAGGGACCAAACCCCCAGTCCAGAGGGACCCAAGCTCTTCCAGCAAGTTTTGGGGAGGTAAGGGAGACCCAGAATTCAGGCTTCTTCTAAGACGTACAACTGAGTGTATAGGAGTGCTGGTGGGGAAAGGACCTGAAGGGTTAAGGTTGTCCAGGTGTCCAACGGGACCAGGCTGGATCATCCTATAAGAAAACTCTGTCTCCCCAAACTCTGTCTCACAAAAGGAGACAGCTCTAGGAAGTTTGAAAGTGCCTCAATGTCAGAGGAGCTGAGATCTCAGGATCAAATCAGCCAGGGCATCAGGCCTCAAAGAGCCATTCCCACCCTGCCAGACTACCAAGAACTCCTTCCCAGTAAAGTCATTATCTCGACTTCTCCCAATTTCATAACCAGGCCTCAGACCCTCAGGAGAAACGCCATGCCCTCCTGTCAACAAGATGTCCAATATAGCGACACCTCGGACTGAATAAAGCAGTGGGGTGAACTGAGGGCGAATGTTTAGGAGAGTATAACCGTGTCTCTCACAGAGTCCAGGCAGACCTCACGCAAGCGAAAAGTTCCTGAAGTCAACCACCAGCCCACACCCTATCCTTTCCCTCTCTGGTCCGTCTGTCCTTCTTTCTTTCTTTCTTTCTTTCTTATTTCAGATAGACACCATTAGGTCACAAAGGATCAGTGTGAGGCAGGAGGTGTCACAGGGAAAACAGAATATTGCAGGGACGCCTTCCTATTTCTCGGGCTTGCTGATGCCTGCTGGGACTGTTGGCTGAGGCCTGTGATCCCTGCCTGTCTCGTCCCTCCTCCCACTTTGAAGTCCCATATCTCCTCTTTTGCTTCAGAAGCGGCAGGCATTGCAATGTTTTTATCTTGTTCAAAACCCCAGTCCCTATGGTGCAAAGGACACATAGACACACAAATCCTCCTGTTGCAAAAGGTAGGGGGACATCTCTTCTATGGACACCGGATTTCAATCTCTCACCCAGTTCTGTTGGAAAGACTGGCTAAATTCAATCAAGGAGTCTAGAAAGAGAACAAGCCGGCACCGACGGTCAGCAGCTGGAGGCTTAAGAAGGGGCTCGAGACCCGCTAACCTTGTGGCTTCTCCGGGAGACCAGGCCTGTCATAAGCCTGAGGAAGGCGCTGGCCAATGTTTAACCCTAATGCAGTGGCCACCAGGCCCCTTTTGTTTGTTCGCAAATTAATCACCCAGTGCACGGTCGGCGCCAGAGTGGGTTTATCACCCACTAGGAGGGGGGCGCGGCGGGCACGCAAAGACGAAGAGGAGTTCGCACCTTCCCGCTTTTGATCCTTGCATCGCCGCGGCCTCCCTTACAGAACACGAGCCTCCAGGGGCAGCGTCTGGGAGGTCAGCCGTAATTGGCGGAAGTTTGTAGACCATTAGCAACATGTAGACATTTTCGATTCAAAATCCCGCAAACTTTCTTCCACACCCCTCCCCCCCCTTTCCCTAGCGCACTGGAGTGGTGGGTGGAAGCCAGAAGTGGCAAACTGGGGTGACCCCAGGGTTAAGCGAGAGCTACAGTCAAAAATAGGCGACTAAAGGGTGTTTGTGTGGGGGTGACATGAGGGTCAGAAATTGCTCTCAGTCCACGCCAGAGCCAAAAAAACAAGGCCAGATATTTGCATGCAAAGTCAGCGAGCTCGCCTGGCATTTGCAGAGCAGACCCTCCCGAGGCCAGAAGGCTGGGTATCCGTTGCCAAGGTCTCCCTGGCTAGCCCGTGGATCCTTAGGACACCGCGTGGGTGACGGGGGGTGGGGGTGTCAAATACTCCGCAGTTGCACAACTATTTTCCTGCACTCCACGCGGGGGCACAGAGATTAACTCTCCTATGCAGGCAGAGAGGATCTCTGGGTTCTATGGGCTGGGTCTGGCTAAAGTGGCTAGGCACGGAGGGGGAGGGGAGTCTTCTGTTTGCAAAGAATCAGCGGTGACCTCGGTGGCCCCGTGCGGAGAGGGGCCTGGCTCGGCCTCTCGCACCCTCGGTGTTCTGGAACAGGGACCCTGGGAAGGGGCGTTACGAGCCACCGCCTTACGCATCTTCTCTTCCGTTTCTCTTCTTTTTTTTTTTCCCTTCTCAACCGTGGACACACGGCAAGAAAGGGGGAGAGATGGCAAGTCAGACCAAGTTCACAGAACGACTCTATTCTCATTGGCAGCGTAAGAAAAGCTCGGGGCTGGCGCCGAAAGCTCCTAACCTTGTACATCAAAACCAGGGGAGAGGGTACTGCCTATTCACCCAGTTCGGAACTGCCAGTTCGGACCTGCAGTTGAAGAGGGGGTGCTGGGGTGGGTGTTTTCAAGGGAAAAATCTAGAGGCAAATGGTCCACGCGAAAATACCCCAAGCTTCATCTCTAGGCCCAGAAATCAGCCCTTTTTCTGTTCCCTCTCCAAGCAAAGAAAGTCTTGTCTTGTTCCCGGAAAACGAAAAACTCTGCTGAGATTGCCCTCCATTTAAACTGGTGTGCCCCGGCTCCTCCACCCTAAAACAAGGACTGTGGGTTTGGGGGGGAGTCCTCTGACCCCAGCATGGACTGCGGTAACTGGGCTACCAGATCAAAGTCTCATCACTCAGTTTGCCTTCCTCCCCACCGTGGCTGATTAGGGACTGAGTCTCCTGACCTCTGGGGTAGAGGGGTGCGTTTCACGGTTTGTTTTACAAATTCGCCCCCGACTTCTGCCAAGATAAGTCCCCCCCCCCGGGTGGAGAAGGAACTGAGGCACCAAGAGATAAGTGCGATGCCTGGGGAAGATACCAGGCTGGTACACCTCCCCCAACCAACTCTTCCAGCCCCAACCGGCAACTCCCCGCCGAGCTGGCCGGGAGGTGCGGGCAGAGGCTTGAAGGAGAAAGGCCGACAGTCACTGCACTCACTTGTTTCAGCGGCTTCGTTCTCTCTACACCCACAACCCCATCCGGGTGGAACACCGGTATCCGTATCCGAATGGAAGAGGAACTGGGCTCAAAAGGGTCAGTAAATACATTAAAACAAACAAACAAACAAAACCGAGTCCGTAACGCGGAGCAAGTTTAGATTGGGCCGGGCGCGCAAGCCTTGTACGTGTTTGCGTGTGTTTTTCCGCTTGGGGCTCGGGCCCAGGGTGTTGGCGCTGGCGCGCGATCGGGTACAGATACCCAGGGGGCGTTTGGGTCTCTGCACGTGACTGCGGGTGGGGAGCACGCACCGGGGAGAGAGAAAGATTTGTGGGATCCCATGCGCCGGTGACTCGGAAAGCCGGAGCACCCAGCCGCACGAGCTAAAGGACTTGACTTAGAGGAGGCTAGGCGTCTCCACGTGGGGCAGCAGAGCTGCGCGCGAGCCTGGAGCTTTTGTTCACGCGCATTGGCCGAATGGGAGGCTCGGCAGCTGACTTGGCTAGCCCGAGGCCCGGCAAAGGGAAGAAGCTGCGGATCTGCACAGAGAAGCGGCCGAAGGTTTAAGCTGCTGCGCTCGGAGCCTGTGAGAGGCGAGCGCCCCTGCCCGGCGCCACGGTTGCGGGGCAGGCTGCCTGGCTCCCGCCCTCGCTCCCTCCCCCTTCCTCCCTGGCCCTGCCTCCTCCACGGTTCCCCGGGGGTTGGATGGCTGAGGCCTTTCAGACGTGGGCTGAGCTGAGAAAGAGCCCGGGCGAGCTCCTCTGGCTGCTGCGAACTCTCTTCTGGATCAGCCACCTAGAGGCGACTTTGGTGCGCGCGCGGCGCCCTGGTGGCTCCCCGCCCTCCCCTCTGATCATGTTGACATAAACGCAGGACAGGCCGTAGTACCGCGCGGCTCAGCGACGTTCCAGTTTCCGACACCTTCTTTTTATAACTCGGCTCTATTCCCCCAGCACTCGACCTGTGAAAACCACGCCTATGCAGCCACACAATTGGTCCGAAAGCGTCAAAGAGCCAATCAACAAGCCTCGGGCTCCCGCAGCCCACAGCGCAGCTCGACCGTCCAGAGCCGCCGAGCAGACGCCCGGGGAATTCTAGAGGCGGAGGAGGGTGGCGAGGTGCTCGCTCGCCCTCTTTCTCTTTCCCTCCCTCTACTCGCCTACTCCAGCTCCCAATCACTCCCGTCTCTTCCTCCTTTCCTGTTTTTTTTTTTTCACCCGTTTTCTCGATCCTCCCTCGCCCTGCGCTCCCGGACGCTGATTTTTTTTCTAATTTATTATTTTTAGGAAAGCGATTTCGCTCACGTTTTTTTAGCACAAGGAAGACAGCGGAGTCCCCGAGGTAGAAGATCGCAGGCACCATTTGGATCGCCACCCAGACACTGCGCGCAGCTTGGAGCCAGAGAGAAGAGTGGGAGCGCGAACCGAAGCCAGCTTCGCAGTTACGAGTTTTGATAACGTCGCTGAAAAGGGGCTTAAATCAGTTTTTTTTAAAGGAGAGACTTTTCCTCCCCCCTTGATCTCGCCCCCAGTGAAAGCAAGAATCTTTCTAGCTCATCTAAGACGCCTCCTGCGAGAAAGCCAGAGAAGAGCTAGGGGGCGGGGGAAGGAGACGAAAAAAGGTTTAAAAAAAAAAAGTCTCGGAGAACCTTGCGCTTTGGCAACAAAGAGCGTGGGAGCCGGGGAGCCACCCCGGGAAAAGGCTGTGTGTCTATTTCCAGCTAAGCCACAGGGCTCGGGCGCCAGTCGAGCCCCTGCTTGTGGCTCGCCCTACTGAAACCGACTTCCAGGAGCGGCTTTTCAAACACACTCCACGCACCAGGACAGCCCTGCAGCGGCTATGTCTCCCGAACTGTCGCCGTACCCTCTTTAAAAGCCGCATTCTCTTCCCTCAAAGATACTTTCCCCTTCCCTTTCAAAGGCTTTAATTGTAATTTGCTCCTCTTTTTATTTTAAAGCAAAACTATGCGTTGCTATTGAATTTTTTTTATTGTTTTTGAAAAGTAAAAACAAAAGCAGAGCCAAGCCAGCAGCCGCGGACTGGTTCCCTGTCTGGAGTGGATGAGCCTCTCCATGAGAGATCCGGTTATCCCTGGGACAAGCATGGCCTATCATCCGTTCCTACCTCACCGGGCGCCAGACTTCGCCATGAGCGCGGTACTGGGCCACCAGCCGCCTTTCTTCCCCGCGCTAACGCTGCCTCCCAACGGCGCCGCGGCGCTCTCCCTGCCCGGAGCCCTGGCCAAGCCCATCATGGATCAGTTGGTGGGGGCTGCTGAGACCGGCATCCCTTTCTCATCCTTGGGACCCCAGGCTCACCTGAGGCCTCTGAAGACCATGGAACCCGAGGAGGACGTGGAAGACGACCCCAAGGTGCACCTGGAGGCCAAGGAACTTTGGGACCAGTTTCACAAGCGGGGTACAGAGATGGTCATTACGAAGTCGGGAAGGTAAGAAACCAGTGGTAACCCCCTCCCCAAACCACCTGAAGTTTTTCGTGTCTCCTTTTGTCTGTCTATTAAAACGGTAGATTTACTACTGCCTGATTTTACGTTTGGGACGAAAACTCTCCCGACACACACACACCACCCCCGAAAAATGTAGAGACTCCTGGGCCCTGCCCGAGGGTCAGAAAATTTCAGACTACCTGGGCCCACTGCAGGGTTCTTGGGGACCCGTGCCCCGAGTTCCCTACAGAACAGAGGGTGTTTTCCATTGAAGGAGCCGCACACTGACTGACATCTGCAGCAATCGAGAAAAGCAAGCGCCCTGTTGCAGAAAGCCCGTTTGTAAAGACATCCTGAAATATCTTTCTATCTGTTTGATTTTGTCTGTTTGGTTTTATTTCCCAGTACAGACACTTACAGCCCTTTTTGTACGGTAGTGGGAGACCCGTGAGATTTCTCAGGCCCTTTCTGCCCTTCAGCTTACTCTCCGGAGCTGAAGGGGGCCTAAACCTGACTGATCTGGGACAGAGTGAAATCAAGGGAAGGGTGAACCAGCAAAGGGTTTCTTTTCCCGACTCGCTTTTCTGCAAGCCCAGGAAGAACCGAGCAGGCGATCTTATTAGTTAAGGTTATGTGGACCCAAGGAACCCATGAGGATATCTATCCTGCTTTTGTGTTTGAATACTTTACATAACGTTTAGTGTCCTTGCCTGACCGAAACAAGCTTCTAAGAAAGGACCCCAGGAAAAGCATTTAAAACCACACTGATTTAATTTAAGAAAGAAAGAAAGAAAATGTCTGTAGGATTATCAGAACACCGGTTGAAAGAGCACGAAAATAAAACCCCCACTTACAGGTCTCCCTTCAAACTGCTTGAGGCCAAAGTTTGGCATGAGATCTTTCTCCAACCCACAAGACATTTAGTCAGTTTTCATAACTGAGTACTTCCTTTTAAGTCAAAAGTACGGAAAGCCAGCACTTCTCTGAAATTAAACAGCAGGATCTTGCAGTGGCCTACAGAGTAGAGGAATGCGGTTTATAACTTAAATCACGAATGGGTTACCAGGCCCGGGTGCTTGCCTGCCTCCAACCTCCGAACTGAGAATCCGGTGTAATACTTCGCCAGCCTCTGTCTGGCTCACTCCATAACTGGGCATTTATTTCCTCGATAAGCTTTAATGTTTTCTCATGGGAGGGTGGAATAGCCTACACTTTATTAACCACTGTTTCTTAGAACCCTACCTCTAGCTGTTTCAAACTCAAAAAAAAGAAAGAAAGAAAGAAAGAAAGAAAGAAAGAAAGAAAAGAAAAGAAAAAGAAAAATCTTAGGCAAGAATTCATCCCTCTCTGCAGAGGGCAATCTAAACAGTCACACAATCAAATGTGTTTTTGTTTTTTACAAAATAGTCGGTACTTTTAGAGATAAGAGGTTGCTGTAGTTAATTTGATTTGAGGCTTGGGCTAGGGCAATAATGGGAGATTGAACATTTTTAGTGTCAGTGTGGAAGTAAATTTCACTGAGAGTTGCCCTGCAGACTCCCTGGTCCCAGCAGAAAGCCTTGTGCTTTTAGATGGGGCCAGACAACTTGGAAGCCAAGTCCGAGGTCCTGAGCCATTTACCCCACCTATTTATCTGTTTCCTCTTTCTGTGCTTTGCTCTTGTAGGCGAATGTTCCCTCCATTTAAAGTGAGGTGCTCTGGGCTGGATAAAAAGGCCAAGTATATTTTATTGATGGACATTATAGCTGCTGACGACTGTCGATACAAATTTCACAATTCTCGGTGGATGGTGGCCGGTAAGGCAGACCCCGAAATGCCCAAGAGAATGTACATACACCCGGACAGCCCCGCTACGGGGGAGCAGTGGATGTCCAAAGTCGTCACCTTCCACAAACTGAAACTCACCAACAACATATCGGATAAACACGGATTTGTAAGTTTCATTGACTCTCAGTAAGATTCCCTGGGAGGAATGGCTTCCTAGGAAACTGACTTTGGGTCCAGGCACCAGTCTGACTGATGGTTGCCACACATAACCAACTTCGTTCAATTTGCAACCTTTAGTTGCAGAGGGAACTCAGGGAGGGGGGGGTGTCTTGCTACCTGGATAATGGAAGGCCTACCATTCTTGAAGAATTTACCGGAATAGCAATCGAAGGTCCAGGGTGGGTGCCGGACCTGGGCGTGAAGAGTAATACTAAGAACAAAAAGTTATAAATCGATTTTTAAAGTTTTGTACTTGGATAAGGACCGTTTTGCTTAGAAATATTATGTTGCTTCTTTGAAGTCAGCCATGCCATATCTTGGGAGAGCTGAAACCTTTACTGTGTTGGGCCAAGGCGGTGGCTACATTTTTGAAAGTGTATTTTCTTTTACTAAAAGTGATTTTGGACTTGGGTGAAAGTCAGGTGTACGAGGAACAAGCTGAAGTCTTTGGTGTTAAAGAAAAATGCTGTGTGTGTGTGTGTGTGTGTGTGTGTGTGTGTGTGTGTGTGTGTACTAGGGAATGCATGTGGATTCCGTGGCTGAGTGTGCTTTAGAGACTTTCAGGAGACTTGGCTTGCCTGCGAAAGCCAGGCCAGGGGACCTTTGGCTGTCCTCTGCCCCTCCCCAGCATTTCAATAGGATAAACAAAGTGATAAGCGAGGAATAAGCAGAAAGATTAGGCCCAGGAAGACGTGAATGGCTCGGAAATATCTAAAGCGGACAGGGATTGCATTTGAAGCCCTTGATTTGATTAGGGCATAAATATTCCTCTCTAGAGCGCGGCCTCTCAAGGCCTTAAGTGGATTGGGCTTGTCAATTAGTGGGCGCTTAAAGTACTGAATCATTTTGTAAATTAAAATGCATGTTTTTCTCTATCTTTTAAGACTTTGGCCTTCCCAAGCGATCACGCAGCGTGGAAGGGGAATTATAGTTTTGGGACCCAGGTAGGCTAGGGTTCAAGGCACAAATGAAAATGTAGATGGAGAGGGTGGGGGGTGCGCTTTAGAAGCTGAGGAACAATTTGGAAGTCTCTGGAAGACAACAATCTTGTGGCGTGAAATGTACCACAAGGAGGTGGGCTTTGGACCCAGCAGTGGGGACAATGTTGGCTTGGCAGGGGACCTAAGATCTCATTTGTTCTGTTAAACTATTTTTCTTCTTTCTTTCTTTTAATGTGTGTGCTCCCCCTTCCTGCTTCTCCAGACCATACTCAACTCTATGCATAAGTACCAGCCCCGGTTCCACATCGTCAGAGCCAATGATATCTTAAAACTGCCGTACAGTACATTTCGCACATACCTGTTCCCGGAAACGGAATTCATTGCCGTGACTGCCTACCAAAATGACAAGGTAACCCACGGGGCGTTTCTCTCTTCCTCTAAGTTTACTTGCTCTCAGTGAGAAAGTTATTAGGGCATTGGACAGAAGAAAGTCTGGAATTCCTTGTGTGAATTGTGTGATTTGACCTTCTATGGAGAGGTCTGATTCCTGGGAGGGAGGGGGGCTGGCGCAAATCTCTCCTCCCAGCTGGGAATCTGGTGCTTGTATTAAACTGGTAGTCCAGTCCCTGCCCTGGCCGCAGGGTCTCTCGGTGTTTCCTACTTCATCCTCTTCAGGAGGAAGGATCAAAAAAAAAAAAAAAGTGTGCTGTTCTGAAAGGAACCAGGTAGCAAGGTAGCAATTAATTTAAGGTGCAAAGTGTCTGGGTCTCAACTGGAGATGAGTAGAGATGGGCACTCCTCTCAGCCAGAAATTCCCAGTACATGATTTGATTTCATTAATTTTTATGCTGCTGCTGCAGGTGATGGAGGTGGTGTGTAAAAACGCACCCTAAATCAGGGTTCTGTTAATTGAGCTGTCCGAGGCTTCCCACTTAAAGGTGGAAATAATCACTAGCTCATAATCAGGAGTTCATCTGATACTTGTTCTCCTTTGGGGCCTAAAGCCGGGGATTATAAAGGGCTCACCCAATGAGCCTCACCTGGAATCTGCAGTTCTCCTGGCCTGTAGGTCAGGGAAACTGAACACAGAGGCCCTGAGACAAGTGTCTATTGATGGTGGTCCACTAGCACAGAGCTTGGCAACTGTGGGTGGGTGGGCAGGGGTTGAGGACCCCTGTGGCCCAATACCTGAGCCCTAGACCTCGTGGAGAGTTCACTTCACCTGGCAACACCTTGTACTTTGAACTCATGGTCATTCCCTGGTCCCTGTGGACACCTATTCTTACATTTCCTAGTGTGGATGTTAAGTCACCACCCTCTCCTTCCTTACCTCATGCAAAGGACATCTGGCCTCCTTTAAATAGCAGAACCTTAAACCAAAGCCCAGGTTTCTCGCTCCTGTTAACTGGATACATAGTTTCTCTACCAGGAGAAGAGATTCTAAAGACAACAAACCTCAAGCTGGCTCTGAGACCGGGAATCCTGTGAAAGTTACAGCAACTAAATTGTTACTTTAATGGCTAATAGTTTTAAACATAGCAGAGGCTGGGGGGGGGCACAACACACACCAAAAGTAAACATAAATGAAAACAAATATTACCAGTGGTTATTCTTTCCTTTTCAATCTGAAAGTCCTTAGTATATAATTCCTTCAAATCCACTCTTGCCTGGAGTGGTGGGGTTGGGGGTCACTCTAGTAGAAGGTAGTAGTGAAACCCCATAATTAATTTTATTAGATTCACAGAAAAAGTTTTCGTGTGTAGGGTGTGTGTTTGTATTACATGTATGTGTGATGGGGGTTGGGAAATAATCAGGAAGTGGCATTTTAACATGCTTTATAATTAATTGTGCTGTATAAAAAATCAAAACAGAAGCCTACTAGCTCAGATCTATAGGCTGTGCCTTTTAGCCACATTTGAATCGTCTCATTTCTAAATCTAAATTGTCCAAAAGAAGGAATTTCTTTGGATAATTTTAGTGTGAAATCCTTGCTTGGTTCTCAGAAACATTAAATATTACTACACTTTCTTATGATGTTTCAGCCCCTTCCTATCTTCCTGCCATCTTCCCTCTGACTTCCACTTGGTCCATCCCTGTGACTCCTTGGGAAGTCACATCTCTAGGAAAGACTGAGGCGTTTGGGGGGCATGTTTAGAACATTCTAGAAAGTAAAGCTAATGCCTGTTTTGCTTATGTGTTTTCTCTAGATAACTCAGTTAAAAATAGACAACAACCCTTTTGCAAAAGGTTTTCGGGACACTGGGAACGGCAGGAGAGAAAAAAGGTGAGCTGACACTTACAATTTCAGGGTTAATTGGGAAATTGTTTTCTTCAGCTTGAACTTGGAAGTATTAGAAGTGAGGTGCAAGATGTGGGGGAGGGGGGAGGGTCAGCTTGTTCCCTCTTGGTCCATAGTGGCCCAGGTAGAGAACATTCTATGCTGCTTGTCTTTAAAGGAACCAAGGCTACACTGCAGTTCTGACCAGAAAATAGTCTCAGGGGTAACAGGTTATAAAGATGCCTATTAATTGTTAGTTAATTGGCATTTGTCCTGAGCAAGACCCAAGAAGGGACCCAAGCCATTCACACATTCTTCTGCAACCTCCCCTCTCAGAAAGCACCAGGCTGAAGCTGAGGCCCCTTGAGAAATCCAGGGAACCTTTCCTCCCTCCTTCCTTTCTGGGTCTCTGTATCAATTTTTGCTTTAAATAGACCATAGAAAAAGCTGTGCACACCTCACCCCCTTTCAAAGGTTTTCTACAATCCAGAAAAATCATCTATCATTTTTTTTCAAGTTTCTTACCTTGGGGCTGAGCATTAAAAATAATTTCTAACCTTGAAATAAACTTAAACTCCAATTAATGCATTGGTGAACTGGTTATTGTCAAAGGACCACATAATGAATGGTTCTTGCCCATCTTAGTGCCCATGCAGGGCTTTGGGCTGGGTCTTCATAGCACCCTCCCTCTGGAAGGCCAGTAGTGTACCTGTCCTGGCCAACTCTAGCCTCTGTCCTGTCCTGAGGTTTTAAACAAGATTTCCTAGGCCAAGTTCTTTCCTAATGCATAGGCCTCCTCCCAGCTAAACAATGCTGGGGTCTGTGTTGTGTTGCACAGACTCCATGTTGGGTAGCGGGGTGAGGTGTGTGCCACTCCGGAAAGTGGGGGGAAGAAGACAAAAAAGGGAAGTGTGTGTGGCAGTCTCTAACGATGGGTGTGGGCCTCTATCTCAGAAAGCAGCTCACCCTGCAGTCTATGAGGGTGTTCGATGAGAGACACAAGAAGGAAACAGGGACTTCAGACGAGTCCTCCAGCGAGCAGGCAGCCTTCAACTGCTTTGCCCAGGCCTCCTCTCCGGCTGTGTCCACTGTGGGGACATCCAACCTCAAAGGTAAGCCTGGCCTCCTCTGTGATGAGTAGCCTCCAGACTTGGCCCTGTGGCCTTGGAACTTGGGGAAGATCCTGAGCCAGTAGACTCCCTTTAGAAGATGCAGGCCCTTCTAGAACCTGCAAAGCAGAATCATAATGAAAGTGGGGATAGCATGGGAGAACTCAGAACACCTTCCCCACAATCCCATTTGGTGTGTGTGGTGTGGTGTATGTCCTCCTGGCAAGGGCAGTCGCACAAAGCACATGAAGCACTTGTCTGTCTGTCTGTCTGTCTGTCCTTTATTCCCTCCTCCCTTCTGTCCTCCCTCTCTTTCCAACCAACAGCATCCAGCTGCTGCTCATCAACCTCCAACTGAATTTTGGGTGGAAATGTGTTGGGCAGGGAGTAGCCCGGAGATTCTCAGCCACCTGGTTGGTGCAGGAAAGGTGGTAGAAGAAAAGCCACAGCTGACCTGGGGGAGGGAGGAGGCCCTTGGGGCATCTGCTTTGCGGAGGTGGTGGGGGTAGGGGCAGAGAAAGTGGTTTGAATCTTGAGCCAGTTTTCTGTTTAAAGAGCAAGCAGCGTTTATTTAGAAAGACGGTCTCAAAGGGAAGAAATCTGGTTTCAGGTGAAATAAAATGGGAGAGTTCCTTTTGTCTCCAATCCATTTCAGCTTCTAACGTAAAGTGGGGTTCATTTTTTGGTGGGGGGTCTGGCAGGACACCCACAGAAGAGGGTGTGGTTCAAGAGAGACATACATACATACATACATACATACATACATACATACATACATGAGATCTGATTGTTCACCACCCATCTTGGTAGGAACTGAGGCGAACAGAAGGCTCCTGGGAGGGTGTAGTTTCTGCCTGTGCCCATTCCCACGTCAGGATTCTTTCCAAACAAATCCAAAATAGTCACAAATTTGTGGAAGTGCCTGACTTCCATCCTCCCTGAGCCAGAGACTCTGAAGGTGACAGGAATGTGTTCCAGCAGAGTTCTGAGGTCTAGCGTTTTCATCTTTAAAAAGCGAATTTGCAATCCAATGGGAGAGAGGCCAGAGAAAGTTTTGACTAGGTGGAAGCTTTCTTTCTGGTTTTGTTTTGTTTTGTTTTAAAGCGGAACCATTACAATAAGAAAAGCTGCCCGTTGAGTGCCTGGATGGAGAGAAGGTTGAACCGAGTTTTAACACTTGGGATGCTTTTGGGATTAGCTGTAAAAGTGTTACATCATCCCATTTCACAGAGAGGAAAACCCAAGGCTGGGAGTGGTGCAGAGGGGCTTGCGCTGGAGTCACACAGCCAATAAACTGCCCAATTGGGAATCCTGTGTTTGAAAGTCTCACTCTGTAGTTCAGGCTGTCCTCCTGTCTCCGATGCCTCATTGTTGGCATGCCAGGCCTAGCGCCACCGCGCCGGCCTGGGAGGTGGGGTTTAAACTAAGAAACACTATTGACAGATGGTTCCCCTGGCATTTTCCTCTCCTCCCCAAGATCTGTGCCCCAGCGAAGCCGAAA
This sequence comes from Microtus pennsylvanicus, assembly GCF_037038515.1. Lineage (NCBI taxonomy): Eukaryota > Metazoa > Chordata > Mammalia > Rodentia > Cricetidae > Microtus > Microtus pennsylvanicus. The sequence continues at coordinate 121,930,327 of NC_134579.1, forward strand.
GTGACGCCGAAGCCGAAAGCAAGGAGGAGCACGGCCCCGAGGCCTGTGATGTCGCGAAGATTTCCACCACCACCGCCGAGGAGCCAGGCCGAGACAAGGGCAGCCCGGCCACCAGGGCTCAGCTGTTCCCCGCGGAACCTGGCCGAGCCCGAGACACCACGCGCCTGGACAAGGCATCGCCGGATTCGCGCCACAGCCCGGCCACCATCTCATCCAGCACGCGTGTCCCGGGAGCCGAGGAGCGCAGGAGCCCCGGACGCGAGGGTCCAGGTGCCACTAAAGTGGATGAGGTTCGCTCGCTGCCCGCCAAGGACGCCTTCGCGCCACTGTCAGTGCAGACGGACGCGGCCGCGCACCTGGCGCAGGGGCCCCTTCCAGGCTTGGGCTTCGCCCCAGGCCTAGCCGGCCAGCAGTTCTTCAACGGGCATCCTCTCTTCTTGCACCCCGGCCAGTTCGCCATGGGCAGCGCCTTCTCCAGTATGGCTGCAGGCATGGGGCCCCTCCTGGCCACAGTATCCGGGGCATCCACCGGCGTCTCAAGTCTGGATTCCACAGCCATGGCCTCGGCTGCGGCAGCGCAGGGACTGTCTGGGGCGTCGGCTGCCACCCTGCCCTTCCACCTTCAACAACACGTTCTGGCCTCCCAGGTATTACTCCTGCCTGCCCTCCCGCCCATCCCTGGCTCGCTCCAGTAGCTCTCTCAATCCCAGTCACTTGCCTAGGACCGTTAGTTAGACAGTAATGCATGCTAGTAACTATTAGATTATTGACCCTTTGCAGGGCGCAGCACCTATCTCACTGAGCCGTCGTGACCACCCCTCCCCTTCAAGGGCCCTTAAATTACTTCCTATGCATGGCCAAGCTCCACATTCCTTAACACTGTGACAAGTTTGAATCATTTGATGTATCATCTCTGGCCCAGAGATGTTGAATCCCTCCGCTCAGGTCACACAGCTGGTTCCCTGGTGGAGTTGAGCCTGTCTGACCCACAGGGCCTCTTTGCTTTGATTTCATCTTTCAGACAACATATTTCTCTGGAGGCTCCTAGCCACTACTCCCCCAGGAAGGGGCTGAGGTGTGGGGAGGGGAAGTGACTGGTTCCCTGGGTGAGAATTTGGTCTGGAGGCAGCCAGCCTTCCACCAAGTTGAAAGCTTTTCTTCCCCCACCCCCACCCCAAACAGGCCTGCCTATCTCCAAAGGGTTAATGGGTTGTGCACACGTGGGAAATGTCAAAGGAGGGGAGACTGGCTGTGGCAGGCCTGTGTGTGTGTGTGTGTGTGTGTGTGTGTGTGTGTGTGTGTGTGTGTGGTTCAGACAGCTGTGCCCGGCACTGAGGGGCTGGGGAGAAGGTTCTGAACCCGGTAGGAAGCCTCTCTGGGGTTTTTCCGCCTACTCTGACCTTTTGTTTTGTCTGAGACATTCGCCTCCCTTGCCAGAGCCAAAGGCACATAGTCCTCCCCCATGGGGAGGAGGAAGCTGAGACACCGGCTAGTTTCTAACTTACCCCCAATCTTCCTAACTCAGGGCTGGTCTCCCCCCAGAAGGGCAGGTGGAGGAGGGTCACCCTGAACCGACAGGTCTGGAGGCATCTTCAAGCGAAGAACACACCCTGCATGCAAATTCTGTTTGTTTGGGTCCTGCAGCCTCCCACCTAGGACCCCCAAGCCTTAAAAACTGGGTGTTTGCAGTCTTTATATTAATAATTAACACCTTTTCAACCCCCCTCCTTTCACATCATTCTTATTTTTTCTAACTTGGGAAAAATCTAGAAGGACAAAATTAAAGATAGCATGATAACATGTGCACCGGAGTTTAATCTAGCCCTTTGGTGGAGGCCCTCCTTGAGCCCACTCAACAGGTGCGGTTGTTTGCCCTCGCGGGAACTTGCTAATAGCCCCGAGGGTCAGGCACCAGGGAGGACACGTTGTGGATGATTTAATAGCCAGGAAGTTCCCAGCATGTTAACCCCTTGGTTTAGCATGCAAGGGATCTGTGGCCTAGGGTAAAGTTTTGTCCCTCCAACTCCTCCAAGACCAGATAGCAGGAGGTGGAAAAGAGGGGTCGCCCATCCTCTGACTCCATATGTTTCTTCTGTTCCTTCCCCAGGGCTTGGCTATGTCGCCTTTTGGGAGCCTGTTCCCTTACCCCTACACATACATGGCTGCTGCAGCTGCGGCTTCCTCAGCAGCCGCCTCCAGCTCCGTGCACCGCCACCCGTTCCTCAACTTGAACAGCATGCGCCCCAGGCTACGTTACAGTCCGTATTCCATCCCGGTTCCAGTGCCTGATAGCAGCAGCTTGCTGGCCACTGCGTTGCCATCCATGGCTTCAGCCGCAGGGCCCCTAGACGGCAAGGCAGCCGCCCTGGCGGCCAGCCCGGCCTCGATGGCCGTGGATTCGGGTTCGGAACTGAACAGCCGCTCGTCCACGCTGTCCTCCAGCTCAGTGTCCTTGTCACCCAAACTCTGCTCAGAGAAAGAGGCGGCTACCAGTGAACTGCAGAGCATCCAGCGGCTGGTCAGTGGCCTGGAAGCCAAGCCGGACAGGTCCTGCAGTGGGTCCCCTTAAAAACAAAAAAACAAAACAAAAAACAAAAACCGCTCCCCCAAAGGTCTCTCCATTCCAGTTCGGTCAAATCTGCCAGTGCACTTTGTTGGATGTAAAATAAACCACAGACCTTCCACTGGGGTGATTCCCCATCCTTCAGTTTTGTCTGGGAAGGAGCACCAGGCTCCCTCCAGAGAATGCGCTAGAGACCACAGGCCTTGTCTTGCGCTGTGGAAGCTGGCTGCTGTTGCTTTGAGACGCGGGGGTGGGGGTGGGGGGAAACTGGCTTTTGTGTCTAGAGCGACTTCAGTGGAGGCTGGTGTGAAAGTTGGGGCTGAAGAATGAGGTAGCCGAGGCCGGCCTGCCCTGTTTGAGAGACTACACCCAAATCTCTTTCCCCTTCGTGTGTCAAGCGGAAACAAAAATAATTTTTTCCCTAAACAAACTAACAAACAAACCCAAACCGGGGACAGATCAAGTCCCGTGGAACTGTCTATGAAGACTTAAATTGCTGAGTACCTTTACTGGGGAAGGGAAAGGCCCTTGCCTGGTCTATGTTAAAGGAATCCTGTGTCTTTTTAATATCCTGAGGTTTTAAAGGAGGGATACCCGTCCTTTTTTGTTTGTTTGTTTGTTTTTGCATGTTAGACTTTTCTGGGTTTTATTTGTTGATTTTTTTTGGCTTTTACAGAAAAACAACAAAACCCTGCCATCCTCAACCCTGCTCAGACTGGCAGCCACTAGGAACTAGGGGTGGAGTGGGGTAAAGGGAAGCAATGGGGTTGGAATCCACTGAGTTTATTTTATCTGTTTTATCTAAGCGCTGTAGAGGGCTTCGTGTGCCCGTCCGACCATTAGTTCTCTCAACTGTATATGCAATAACAAGGTTTTAAAAGAAATAATAAAGAGGAAACACGACTATTGGACAAAGTATTTATGTAATTATTTGATATCTCTTGTAAATAGGTGGAATTATGACCGCTCAGAAAGTTAAACTTTAATTTATTGACTTGTACATAGCTGGATGTAAATAGAAGTGTGTCTGTCAGGTTTTATTCTTGTTTTGCCTTTTGCTTTTTATTTCCAGGTCAGGAGATGGCTAATTCACACTAACAAGCGTAGGCTTCTGGACCTCCATCTAATGCTTTCAAATAGAGCTGGCTGCAATTTTAATTGTTCGAGAGCTGGTGGCAGGGGTGGGGTGGGGAAGTTGGGAATACTATTTCCTATTTTCACCAAAATTGGGGAGGTATTGGCCCTTTCCTTAAGCTCTGACACCCTGGGAGGGATTGAGATTGTCATGGGAGCAGAGGCTGCCATAACCTTCCTAGTTCTTTGTCCTCATTTGTCTCTGGTATCTTCTAACCCAAGTGAGGTTTTCTTGCTATTGTTCATCTAGGTGGTGTACAGAGAGGGACTCATTCAAACAACCATGAAAGGCAAAACAAAATAACAAAAATCGTTTTAAAAAAAAATCCATGAAGGCATATTTTGTGTTTAGTACTTGATGAGTTTTCTGTAATTCTCCTCCTTAAAAACATCAGTGAAATTTCAATAAATTTTTATTGAAATGAGTTTTGAAGTCGTGTTAATGATTTCTTCTAGAGCGTCTCTCGAAGCTGGAAAATTAGAAGGGAATGATCTTCCTGCCTGCTCTTTCCTTTCGTCTTTAAATAGTAATTAAGACCACCCCCCACCCCCAGCAAACCAAAATGAGATGTCACTCAAATTACAAAGCTGAAAACAAAAAGTTCCTTGCTCCTGCGATGGGGCCACATCGATCTGAAACTATTTCCCCTTTAATTTAAGGAGCCAGAGAGGAAAAGGACCTGATTAAATTTCGTAAATAGGAACTCCATATACTTCAGTTTTAATAAGGGAAGATTTACCCTGTGTTCAAAGTCGCCTTTCCCCACACAGGAATCTGACCAGAAAGAAGCTGGCAGCGCTGGAAAGGGTTTAAGATTTTAAACCGTCCTTCCCCTTTTTGACATGGAACACAAAATAAACTCTCCCTACACCCGTGAATCTGGCACGGGGAAAAGGTTAGGCTGTGTCCCTTGCCCACGGACATTTAGGATTGGGACAAGGCCAAGAAGGGTGCTCTCACCACCCCACCGTGCGCACACTTTGTTTGGTCATGAGGAGGAAGGTAATTCAGGAGCCCACATGGAACCTGCTAGGCAAAAGTCACCCAGGAAGCTGGCTGGCATCCCCAACCCCTACTCTTCCCTTAACCCGGCCCGAGGCAGTTAGGCAAGTTATCTTTTTGAAGTTCAATTTATCTTTGAATCTTTCAATACGAAAGAAAAAGAAAAAAAATGGAGTCACTATCCAGGCTTCTCTGGGGGCGGGCAAGGGAATGTTCTCTAAAGTTAGCCCTGAAGACTTTCTTGCCCTGGGGGCCTTGACTCAAAGACCCAGCCGGAGCCTGCCTGGCGGCTGACTACCCCCAACCCCCATTCCGGAGCCCGCCAGCCGGGCCTTACGTCCCTGTCACCTTCAGGCCTCTTGAACGGCCCGGTCACGAGAGGGGCCCCTCCCTTCCCTCCTCCTGGGTTTGGTAGAGGACCTAGCTCTAGACCTTTGGAGGGGTGGGCAAACCCCCCTTTTCGAGCCCAGGCACGTGGGGAACCCTCACTGACCCCCCCCCAGCAGTCTAGGGAGGAGGAGAAAACAACCAGAGAGACGGGACTGGAGAGTGCTTAGGGGGATCAGGGGGGGATCAGAGAGGAAGGTCCTTCCTCCCGCCGGACCAAAATTCGCTGTCCGCCCAGAGAAGGTGGCAATTGGCTCATGGCTTCCCGCTGCGCGAGCTTCCAAATTGGGAGTAAAATAGTTCGGTTTCAAATGCGGAGAAAGCAGAAACCAAACCAAACCAAACAAAATTTGCTTGGATTTCACAGTCAGATTTCCTCTTCTCTTCCCTTCTCCATTTCCCTCCCCCCAAATTTGGGGATAGTGTCCAAACCTGTCCCCGGCCCCTCCTAGGGCTTCCTCCCTCCCTCCCTTCATTTCTTTTCCTTCGTCTTCTTTATAATCTCCTCTGTATCTTATTTATATATAGTGCTGTTAATGTGTAACTCTTGTGGCGCTGATGGACCGGGGGTGACCCGCTCGCAATCTCTCTGGATTTCTGTGCCTATTACTCACCTGGCGCCGGTCGCAATCTCGCCGCGGGCTTTATGGTGGCGGTGGCGGCGGCTGCCGAGGCCACTAGGGGCCGGCGCCTGGGTTTTTCTGTTGTTTTTTTTTTTCCCTCGCTTCTCTCTCTCTCTCTCTCTCTCTCTCTCTCTCTCTCTCTCTCTCTCTCTCTCTCTCTCTCTCAAGCTTCGAGTGCCACCTATCTGTCTGACCCACGACTGCGCCCTGCCTAACTGTGGCTAACTGGGTACTCCCGAGCCTTTGGAAGTCGGGAACTTAAGGGCTTCACCTAGCGCTACTTCTCAAAGAATCATCCTTAATCTGTCCTATGCTCCCCACGGACACCCCGCCCTACACCCGCCTCACCTCCTCACCCAGATTGGGAGAAGGGCCAGTCCTTTCATTCCTGTTTGGGTCTCAGATGAGATTTCCAAGGGACTTTTGGAAATTCAATGAGGGAACCGTGGTTCCTTAATCTCTGGGTAGAAAAGTGTAGGTACACAGTGGGTAACCTGGATTGAGAGACGCCCCCCACCCCGAACTCAACCCACATAGACACAACTCGAACCAACTTCTCTTTGCGGAGATGTTTCCTTTTGTATATAAATTCCTAATTTTTTTGGGGGTGGGGGGGAGTCCTTTTTTCTCCTGGCCGCGTCTTCAGGGACAAAGGAAGGCCAGAGCTCCTGAACCACCAGGCCCTCTTGGCCTCTGGCAGTGGTCAACTGTTGCAGCCCGCAGGGCCTAGCGTCTTGCAGTTCGGTGGGTGTGCGGTGATGACTGCAGGTACCGGCCAGAGCCCTACGGGCGCCCGCCCGCCCTTGGGGAAGAGCGGCTCCAGGCTGCGCTGGCGTCTGAGACCCGACGGGAGGGGCCAGGGTCACCTTTGCTGGTCTTTGAGTTGCGGGTAGAGGCGTCCGAGTTCTTCCTGACCTCCCGGCGCTAATTGCAGGGGCCGAAGGGCGTGCTTGGGCACAGGCAGGGGTCGCGACCTTGCAGTCCCCCCTCCCAACTCCGACGTCTAGGTTGTCCTGAAGTAGCGAGGGGTGTTTGCAAATGGGAGAGCGCAGGCTTTCCCGGAGTCTATCTCTGGACCCGAACTGTCCCGAGACCCACTCTTTCATACGTGGGCGAAAGTTACCGAAATATGTGTAGGCCTTTTGAAAAATTCCATTCAAGGAAAACCCTAGTTCTGACCTTTCTCCTAAGCCAAGAGACTTGGGGCTCTACAAGACGCTAGTAAACTTCCCATCAGCACTCTTTCTGCCTCGCTGGTTTCTAAATTTGGTCTCTTGGCAGCGGGTCAAGAAAATGGCTAAGGCGTGGGGGGGGGGTGGTATTTGCCTCCCCCTCCTCACTGGTGGACCGGACTCTTCTAGATGTAGCCATAGACATTCGTACCTACAAGGAGCTGTGGGGTGTCTGCTACTCTGAGGCCAGGAGCCGCAGGTGTTAGAAAGAAAGCCATGTGTTTGTTTGCCTGTCCTTCTGTGTGCCCCATCTGTGGACGTCTCTTCCAATTTGGATTTAGGAGTTTCACTCACGAGACAGTTCCGGATGTAAAATGCACTTGCTTGTTTTATAATCAAGATGCGTGTAATCAAGAAATATATGTTGCAGATGTGGGCGTTCAAAGCCTACATAATAACCACGATAGAAATCGCTGGCGTGCAAGGGGCGCGTGTGTGAGCTGGGGGGAGGGCGGAGCGGGACCCTGGCACTCCGGGAGGGAAAGCACCCCATGGAGTGACCTTAGTCTCTCTCACCATTAACCCTGTAAAGTGCATTCGATTAATTTCCAACCCCTTGGAAATTAATAAATTCCAACCTCTCGGTACAAAGCAGACTTGTCGCCAAATGATTAAATCACTGGCCCGTGTTCATGTGGAAGGGATGGAACCCGAACATCAGCCAACCAAAGTAGCTTTCATTCCTAATTCAGGTGTTGCTACCTGCGGTCCCGGATGCAGAGAAATTGTGGGTGTGTTTGGAATTGGCCGCTTTCATTCTTCAGAGGGCAGTATTGTAATTTTGGGTGACTCTGTGGTGTAACGTCAAAGAATGGCTTTGATTTGGAATGTCTACCTCCCTTCAGGTGAAGACTTTAGGGTGAGGGCCTATGATTCCACGTGGATGGAATCCCACAGGCACTTAATTCATCCTCAACCAAACACTAGAGCGTTTATCTGAGCAGGCGCAGTGCTATCAACGGGGCTTCCTTCTCCTGCAGGGTCCGGGAACAAGCAGCTTGTCCCCGGCTCCCAGCCCCAGTTCCCCTGGAATCCCCAGTGTCTGCCATCGTTCTCTCTAGCCAGGAGCGGAGCCCCAGTTCCCCTGGAATCCCCAGTGTCTGCCATCGTTCTCTCTAGCCAGGAGCGAAGGCCTAGGGCTGGAGAGGACGCTGCAGGAGCGGATTCTTTTTTTTTTTTGCTTTTTGCTGGTCCATCCTGTTCCATTTCTAGAAATCTCTGCAGAGGCAGTTTTTCAGGTCTTCTATTTGCATCCATGTAGTTCCAGTTGGACGTGGATGTAGGGGAAAGGGAGAGGAGGCCAGGGTTCTACTGAGAAGCAAGAGATCACGGGCAGAGGACACATTTGAAGGGCCCTGGTCCTGGTCCTGGTCTTGCGGTCTTGCGGCTGCTGCGGCAGCCTAACTAGTTCTTAAGCCTGAGCTCTGAGCATAAGGTCCTGAGCACCCAGACTGAGGACTTTTTATCCTGAGTCCCCCAGCTTTGGTTTAGCTTCTGGAATAGGAGACAAAAACAGGGGAGCTGGACAGCGTCCTTGGAACCGGATGGCTAGGTCCTGCTTTCTGCAGCCACCCTACCCCACCCACCTACCCCCGTGAAATACTGGCTCTTTAGAAATAAGATCCCCAGCACTTCAGTTCCTTGCTAACGACCAGGGCTCTGGTTTCTGATGAGAGTTGTCTGCTCCCCGGAGCAGGAGTTTAATCTGGCTAACTCAGCCGCAGAGCCAACCCTAGACTTGTGTTGCTTCGCCCCCAAGTATCAAGGACACTTTGGCACTGAACCGACACTTGGGAGGAACCCTCCTTCTGTCGCCTTTGCAGACGGCATTTAGGACAGGTCTTTTTTTTTCTCTTTGTGTCTAGAAGAGGCATTCTTAGTCCCGCAGCAGCTCTTGCTATCTCCCAATCCTCCCAACCCGGCAGCCAGCCAGTGGCCAGGGTATCCAACTATCCAAATAGCTCAGGCGCCACATCCCACTCTCCCAAGAGCCAAATGCGCTGAACTCACTGGCCATTCTCTAGAAGGATCTGTCAAGGGTGCCCTGAAATCACACTCAAAATGTGCATGACTTCTCAAAAGGACACTAGAATTTCAGGTTCTCAGGTATGAGTCTAAATAAAGAGCCGCTTGCTGCTCCGGAGACAAGAAGCTAAGAGTCTGGAGATACCTGGAGCCGCCTGAGAGCCCCGGTTTTTTTGTTTTTTTGTCTAGGTTGAATTTAACTTTAAGCTCCTCCTTCCCCTCCCCCACTGCTTATTTTGAAGCTAACGATGGACGATTGGGTGCAGTCAGGCACTGTATAATTAGTTGATTAATCAATTATATTAACTTATCAGCCAAATGACTATGAGCAGTCATTATCGCCCCCAGTGAGTTCTGTGTTAATTTCCTGTTGGGAGGGCCACCTTCCCTGAGTGGCCACAGCCAGTAAAGGGAAACTACTCTTCATAAAACAAAATTACTTCTCACTAGATGCCAGGGGGGGAGGGGGAGGGCATAGGAGTTGCAGGAGAGGTCTTCTTGGTGGGGTGGACCATTAGGGGTCCCACCTGGGAGGGGGGCTTGGCTTCTATGGACATCACAGTGACAAGGTTAGGGTATAACCAACGTTCCTCTGCTTTTTTGTCCTCAGGAAGTTCAGATTTTCTGCTCGACATCATCTTGTTTGTGACAGCCTCTTCCTGTGCAGCCCAGGTGGACCCCAACATCTCAGTCCTCTGTGTCAGAGTACTGGGACCTCAAACTTGCCACTAAGACTTGCACTGGGTTTGGGTTTTTGGAATACCTGCGTGCATGTTAGGGTCAGGTTACTTTGGGGCCAAATTTGGTGCCAAGGTGAGAAAGAAAGAAAAATAAACTAAAATACAACTAGGGTCTCTTTCGATGCGATGTCTTTCTTTTCACCTTTGTTAGCTAGAAACTAAGAAGGCACCTGTCCCAGACCTGTGCATGGGCCCAGAATACACATATCCAGGAACCCCTTCCATTTGGAAGGAAGAAGCTGGCTGGGGTCTGTTTTCTACCTTTCTCCCTTGTTCTGTCTTTTCCACTTGCACCTAAGCAAACCTACTTGAACATCCTAGACACTGCGGAAGGATTAGGAAGCAAAGGGAACCTCTTTCATTTTTCTTTATTTCCTTCCGAGTACTAGTAACCGACCAGGCCCCCCTACTACCCTACTTCAGTGAACCCTACTGGGTCCTACTCAGCCACAGGATTTAGTACAAACAAGACCATCCGTAATTTGTGAACAGGAAGCTGCCTGCTTGACGCAAAAGGCTCCAGCCTGCCACCAGACACCCCGTTGTTCCAGTCCCTCAAGACAAACTCCACACCAACCTCTAAGCCACTCCAAGTTTGCCTCCAGAATTTTCTCCAAGGCACATCATACAAGAATGGATGTCTGCCTCCCAGGGCGGATGCTCTGTCACGTTAGAGACGGCTGAAATCGGAATGACCGTCTCCCGGCGCTTCTCGATTCCTTCATACACATTTGTCTTCAGGTCAAAACAGGACCTGAGAACCTCACTCCACCTGCGCTGTTTCTGGGTTCCTCCCCTGGGAAAAAGCCAGCTAGCAAGCTGCAGCCAGCCTGAGCCAGGAAGAGGCCCATGGCTTCGCTAGGCCGCTCCTTTGCTGCCATCTGCTGGTTGCACCGGAGAAGTGCATGGAGCTTTTGAATGCCTGGAACAATTCTCAGAAAAGGAGAGGGCTGGAGGTGTGTGGAACAGGGTTGCCCTAGCAGGAGCCAGGCCCTCGAATCTAGGCCCAGATCCTCAAAAATAAAGCAAGGGAAGGAGAGAATACGATGCAGAGGCACAAAGTTACAACGTGGACGACCAGAGTCCTGGTTTATTCCCGTGCCTGGTACTCTCAGTAAGTTGCATAATTTCTCTCGGACTTTGAGGCAGAGGCGCAAAGCTTGGCAATCTGAGTTTGACCCCAGAAGACATGTTTTAAAAGGCCGGATGAGGTGGCCTGTATCTGCAATCCACTCCTATGTGGAGATTGGGGATGGGGGTGCGCGGTACGTTCATTGATTGGTTAATTATCTTATTAATTAGTTAAAGCATCCCAAGGTCCAGGATGTAACTTGGCGGCAGAGAATTTTCAGTGTGTCTGTGAGGATGTAGGTCTCGTAAGATGAGTGATGTGCAGGTAGCTTCCTCTTCCTCGTCTCTAGGTCCTTCCTTGGACCACAGGGTTCCCTGTGGGTGGCCCTGAATAATTATCCCCGACACCTCATATTTCATAATCCTTGTTTCTGGAGTTTCCCAAATTCGCCATCTGCCAGTTATCCAACAGTGACACGGATCCCAAAGCCCTGGTTCAAAACGTGTCTCAAAGACTCCTGTGGGCACCATCCACAGCCTCCTTGGGCAGACTTTACTTTCTTTCCCAATGGCACTCACTTGAGTCTTCAAAAGCAAACTATATGGGTCAAATTGCCATCTTCCTTCTCCCATCTCCCCATGATGACGCTCCCTCAGCCTAGGTTTTGAAACTTGGGCACTGGTGACATCGTCACCTGGCTGGTTCTGTGAGTTTGGGGCTGTCTTCTCGGTGCATTCAGGGAGGGGTGGTACCCTTAAGTTCTAGTATCTGCCCAATAGATGCCAATAGCATCTTTGCCACAGGAGACAACTTAAGATGTCTCCATGAGCCATGTCGGTGGCATCAGCCTGGTTAAGAAATAACCTTAGTCTGTGCCCCTCAAGCACCTCCTCACCCCTCCCCGGGAGCCTTCAGTGTCACTTCACGCAGGAAGCTTTTGCTGAACCTCAGGACTGAGCTGAGACTCCTTGCTCACTATGAGCTGACAGTAATCACTTCCTATCGGAGTGTGTGCTATGGGAGAAGGGTGCCCTCTACATCTGCCCCCATGTATCTCTTTTTGCTTCAAACCTTCAGATCATCTGAACCGTTTCTGTTTGTCCCTCTAACATGTGCTGCTGTCCTCCCTGTGGGCACAAGAAGGCATCGGCAGGATGGACAGGACATGACCGAGGGTACCCACCTACCGTACGCACTGAGGAAGGTGTACCGAGGGTACCCACCTACCGTGTGCACTGAAGAAGGTGTACCGAGGGTACCCACCTACCGTGTGCACCGAGGAAGGTATATTGGTTGGTTGGTTGGTTGGTTGGTTGGTGTGTTAGTTGGTTGGTTTAAAGGTATGACCTTGGGATTGACACGTGCCTGGGGATGACCTTGAACTCTTGATCCTCCTCCTTCCTTGTCTTGAGTGCTAGGATGATGTCCCCACACCCTGCTTTTACTTACTGTTGAGGATGGAACCCAGGTCTTTGTGTATGCCAGGGCTAGGCAGGCACTCTACTAACTGAATCCCCAGTCATTCTCTTATTGTTTTTATTTTTATTTATTTATTTTTATTGTAGATCAAGTAACTAATGTGCCCTGGCGGGTTTCATTTTGGAGGTCGCGTCTCGCTCTGCTTCCCAGCTAGCCTTGAACTCCCAGCTCTAATCTAAGCACAAGGGCTGCAGGTGTGGGTCAGAACTCTCGATTTTACATTCCAAATGGATGGGGTAAATTCATTTTGTTTTGCCTTTGTAAGAGAGTGTCTCTGTATGTAGTCCTGGACTCCCTACGCAGACCAGGCTGGCCTCAACCTCACAGAGATTCTCCTTCCTCTGCCTCCTAGATTCAGGGATTAAAGGTGTGCACCACCATGCTTGGGAAGGGATAAACTTTTTAAATGTACAAAATACATTTTAGCATTCCTCTATCAAGTTTAAGTGAGACCCAACCACACCCACACCCATACATTGGCATAGTGTACCCTGTTCACAACAACACAGCCAAAGGTTAATACGAAAGTTTGGGAGATGGAAGAAAAGAGAAGGGAAGTGCTTAGTTTAGCCTGAAGCTGGGAGACAAAGGCAGAGGTTCCTGGTGTGTGTGTACATGCACACGTGTGCGAGAGACAGAGAGAGAGAGAGAGAGAGAGAGAGAGAGAGAGAGAGAGAGAGACAGACAAACAGAGAGAGACAGAGAGAGACAGAGCGCTTTTCTTTAGGCTGAATGCAGGAGATAGGAGGTTGTATTTCTTTCTTCCTGAAGTTAATAATTCACTACACAAAGTCAGAGCACACAGTGCTGTGCTCCTCTCTCTTCCCCTTTCCTCTCTCTTCTCCTTCCTTCATCCTCTCCTTTTCTCCTCCCTTCTCCCTGACACCACTCATCTCCTTTCTCTCCCCCCACCTCCCCTGTTCCAGCCCAGGGAACCAAGGCTAGGAAACTCTCCCCCAAATCACCCAAGCCTTCCCACCCAAGCATGACCTCACCACAAGTTCCCCCAGCCTGCCCCTCCAACCCTCGGTGCCTCTGGCTCCCTCTCGACTTTGGCCTCAATGAGAACCTCATTATTTATCATTTTGAAGCTCCAGAATTTTCAGAGCCCAAATCCAAGCTGAAAATGGAGGCAATTACCCAGATAATTTAAGTAAACCTCGGGGCTGTGTCGGGAGTAATTGTTTCCACTCCCTCTTCTCATTGTGTGGCTGAAGAGACCAATTCGGCCCTGACAGCCCCTGTTTGTTTTGTCCCTTTGGAACAAGGTCTTGGTAGCTGAGGAGAGAAGGTAAGAACAAAGCCCCGGGGGCAGAGAGGCAGACCCGACTCTAGTCAGCCAATTTGTGTTGTAGGTCATTAACCTTTGTGCTTTCAGAAACCCCATCCAGGGGGTTCACTCAGCCCCTCGCGTGCTCTGCTCTGGGAAAACACGCCTGACATGCAAAATATCAAAGCAAAAACGGGAGGGCGCGTGTATATGCAGAGATAGAGCTAAGCACACCTACGCTAAGACCAGAATTTGAAAAAGGTTTCTCAACAAAAGAGAGCAGCAAAATCGGGGGTCTCAGGCTTTTATTTGATCTTGCCCTGTTGAAGTTACTATCCCCATATGTAACCCAGGCTAACCTAGAGCTCTCTATTCCCTCCCCTCTGCTTCCCCGGGGCTGGGGTTATAACTATACACCATACCTGCTTTGGAGTCAGATACTAGTGTCTTTCACCTCCAGTTTTCTTTTGATTTGTGTGACCCTGGAAAGCACTTAAACTCTCTCGGGCCTTCAGTTCCCTCCTCTTACAACAAAGCTACCTAAGTTGGGGTGTAGCTCAGAGGCAGAGAGCTCACCTGGTCTAAACAATCTCCTGGGTTTAATCTCCAACACTGGAGGGAAAATTAATAAAACCATCTTTGCTTTATAGGGATGTAGGGAGATGAACATGGACAGAGCCCAGAGCCCTTGAATTGGTACCGAGGGAGTCTGAAGCAAGCTGTTATTGTTGTAGTTTATGGGCTGGAGTCTCTGTCTGCTTAAAATAATCACATGCCACCCAGAAACAGTCAGGCAACCCCCCCCCCCACTTGCCCTCCACCTCATTTCTTTCCTGGTCAGCGCTCTAGGGGGAAACAAGAAAGCTGGTGCCCACACGGACACAAGGACAATGGTCAGTCCACCAATCCGTGTTTTTCTAGAGATCTCATTTAAAAGCATCATGCTGATGACATCTGATGACATGAAATCGAGCCAGGAGCCCCAAAGTGCATTCACTTCATGTCCCCGTTTTGTTTATCTATGACGGTCACTTCCAGTTGGCAGGCTTGGGCAAAGAGAAGGACATGGAAGGACAGGAAGGCTAGGCTTTGTTAGCAGAGCCACTTCCAGGCTGGAGAACTCAGCATTCGGGGCGGGGAGGGGGGAGAGGCTGGCTCAGCCAGCAAGGATGCAGAGCTAAGGGACGCATCTAAAGGGACGATGACTTTCAGACAGGCACAGCGCCACAGTTCGTTTGGCGTACACAGACCCTCCATCTAGTACCGCCATTCTCAACCTGGGCATGGAGTCTCCTGACCTCTAGCTTTGGAACCTGTCCTGGAACTAGATCTTGTAGACCAGGCTGGCCTCGAACTCACAGAGATCCGCCTGCCTCTGCCTCCCGAGTGCTGGGATTAAAGGCGTGCGCCACCACTGCCCGGCTGACACTGGGTCTTAAAGGAAGAGCAGAAGACCTTGTGAAGCACTCTCCTTCCATTTCACCTTAGATTCACCTGGGCAGGTTTCCAGGGCTCCACCCAGACCTGTTGAATCAGAATTTGGGAGGCAGAACTGCCAGGACGGAGTGCCTGATTTCTTGTGGAAGGGAAAAGGCAGGTGCTGTACTAGCCTGATGGTCTCAGTTGGGGGTCCTTTAACCCCTGCAAACAGCCAGCTGCAGGAACCTGCATCTGTAATCTCAGCATTCCTAGGATGAAAAGGGAGGCAGAAATTGGAGAAAGTCATTTGGAAGACCTTGCTTGGGCCAGTTAACCTGTGTGCACAGCCCATTGAGCAGAAACGAGAGAGACCCTGTCGCAAAGAGCTTGGAAAACAAGAACTCATTTCCAAAAGTGATCTTTCTGTGATGTTCATTCCCCACCCCTCTGTCTCTCCGTCTCTGTCTGTTTCCCTCCCTCCCTCCCTCCCTCCCTCCCTCCCTCCCTCCCTCTCTCCCTCCCTCTCTCCCTCCCTTCCTCCCTTCCCCCCCTGTTTCTCTCTCACACACACACACACAAATAAAAATTAAATGTCCTATGTGGGACTCCAAAAATAGGTGTGTCTACCTTGTAGCACACAGTGGCCAAAGACAACATAAGATTATAAACTAAATTAGAGCATTAAGAGAGTTTTCTTGTGTGTGTCTGTGTGTAAACATGTTTGCATGTGTGTGAGTTCCTAAAAATGAGTGAAAAAATTAAAAGTATCCAGGAATGGGGCCCCATGCTCCAAATTCTAGGACAAAGGAGCCACACACAGGAAAACCTATGAGCTGGAGGCCATTTTGAGCTACACAGAAGATTCTGCCTAAAAGAAAAAAAAATAGAAACAGAAAGGAACAAAAAAAAGAAAGAAAAAAGAAAGAAAGAAAAGAAGGAAAAGGAAGGAAGGAAGGGAAAGAGGGGAAGAAAGGAGAAAAAAAACTACAAAAATTAGGGTAAATGGTTTCCTAAGTAAAATAGCTGCCTTGTACGCCTGGAAACTTGAGTTTGAGCCCCAGAATCTGCTTAAAATATCTGGATCTGGTGCCAGGCATTTTCAACCCTATCATTGGGAAGATAGAGACAGGTGAATCCCTGCAGCTCACTGGTCAATCTAACCTACTCCTGGAGTTTCAAGCCAGTGAGGAGAGACCCTACCTCAAAGACAAGCCAGTGAGGAGAGACCCTACCTAAAAGACAAGCCAGTGAGAAGAGACCCTACTGATGTGGGAGTGTCATATATCAATCTGTTGATTTCATTGGTTAAGCAATAAAGAAACTGCTTTGGCCCTGATAGGTTAAAACATAGGTGGGAGGAGTAAACAGAACAGAATGCTGGGAGAAAGAAGCTGAGTCAGGGAGTCGCCATGATTCTCCCACTCCAGGCAGACGCAGGTTAAGATCATTCCTGGTAAGCCAGCTCATGAGATACACGGATATTAGAAATGGGCTAGTCCAGGTGTGAGGGTTAGCCGAGAAAAGGCTAGATGTAATGGGCCAAGCGGTGTTTAAAAGAATACAGTTTCCGTGTAATTATTTCGGGGCTTAAGCTAGAGCTAGCCATGTGGGCGGCCGGGTGCCAGGGACACAGCCCCGCTGCTCATAATACTATACCCTACCTCAAAGACAAGCCAGTGAGGAGAGACCCTACCTCAAAGACAAGTGAGTGAGGAGAGACCCTACCTCAAAGACAAGCGAGTGAGGAGAGACCCTACCTCAAAGACAAACAAAACAGTGAAACCACTGAAGATTCACATCCAAGATTGACCTTTGACCCCCACATGCACCCCACACATACACAAAACAAGGAATGGAAGACACAACCCACCTCCTCCGCTTTGAACAGAACAGTAGTCAGTATAGACTCAGTCCTGAATTTGGGGATCTGCCTCTCCTGCCCATCGTCCGCTGCAGTGGTTCGTGAGTCTGCTGGTAGTGTGTAGATGGGTAATAATCTGGCCAGATGGCTCGGGGTTCCCATCAATTGCTTTTCAGAGTAAATATGTAACCATTCCCCCTTTCCAACAAAAGTTGAGGAGTCACCGTTATAGCATCAACAAAGCCAAACCTAATACAGGAGAGACACTAAAAGGCTAAAGATGAGACTCTTAGCCCCACATCCCTGCCCTGAAGCTGGCACCCTGTCCACATTGTTCAAAGTCACAAGGTCCTCCTGGCCTCACTTGGCCCCATGTTTTCTTGAGATGTATATTCATCTTCTTTTCCCAAGATTCCATGGTCCTCTGGGCTTCCTCTGACATCTTTGGGCTTTTTTTGTTTTGTTTTGTTTTGCTTGTTTTGTTTCTGAGATAAGGTCTCACTATGTAGACCAGGCTTGGTCAAAACTCTGTCTTCTAAGTGTTGGATTATAAACCTGTGACACCATGCCTAGCTTTTGGTTTGGGTTTGAGGTTTTGAGATTTTTAAGTTTTATCTTATGTGTATAAGCATTTTGTCTATGCACCATGTATGTCTGGAGAATTCAGAGGTCAAAAGAGAGCACTGAATCCCCTGAACCTGGAGCACAGATGGTTGTGAGCTACAGTATGGGTGCCGGGAACACAAGCCAATGATCTTACCCCCTTGTGGTTATCTGAATAAGAATGGACCCCATAGACTCATTTGAATGTTTAGGAAGTGGCCTTGTTGGAGAAAATGCTTCCCTGGTGCTGGGTTTTGGGGTTTCAGGCATTCAAGCCAGGCTCAGTGTCTTTCTCTTCCTCCTGTCTGCCAGTCCAGATGTGGAAACTCTCAGCTCTTTCTCTAGCACCATGTCTGCTTGCATGCTGCCATGATTCTCACCATGATGATAAGGGACTAAACCTCTGAACTGTAAGCCATCCCCAATGAAATGCTTTCCTTCATAAGAGCTGCTGTGGCCACGGTGTCTCTGTAGAGCAGTAGAAACCCTAACTAAGATATCCCGTGAGCATCTTTTCAGCCTTCAGGGACCAGTTTTAGGAGTGTCATCATGTTTAGGGGGACAGAGGAAGATGAAGTGAGATCTCTGTGACAGGGTTATATACTAAGAACCCAAGCTCAAAACAAACAAATCAACAAAAATGTCCTATCCTGTGCCGGACCTCTAGGATCACAGACTACATAGGCATCTGACTTTACATTACTTCAGTCACACAGAACAGTCCCACCCTTGTCTCTGTGACACACTGCTTCCAGGACCCCCTTAGACATCTATCTGCAGATGCTCATGCCCCTTACATAGAATGACATATTCATATATAGTCTGTACACATCCTCCAACATGTTATCTCTCTTACAATTATCTTAAAATTATCCCATATGACAGTCAAATGCACGCAAATATATGCAAATGCATGCAAGGGGCACAAATAATTGCTATATTATTTTTTTGTTTTTTGTTTGTTTGCTTTTGTTTTTCGAGACAGGGTTTCTCTGTGGCTTTAGAGCCTGTCCTGGAACTAGCTCTTGTAGACCAGGCTGGTCTCCAACTCACAGAGATCCGCCTGCCTCTGCCTCCCAAGTGCTGGGATTAAAGGTGTGCGCCACCACCGCCCGGCCTGCTATATTGTTTAAGGAACAGTTGTTTAAGTACATATCATGTTTTCCATATAGACACAATTTTTCCCCCAAAGAACTGTGCCGTGGGCTTGGTAGTATCTGTGTGTGGAATCTGTGGACAGGATAGGCCGTCTATTCAATCTGAATCCATTGTCCTCTCTTACCACTGCATTTCGCTTGTTTGTTTTGTTGAGATAGGGTTTCACGTAGCCCAGGCTAGCCTCGAACCCATTATGTAGCATTTTTGCTTCTGGTGTCATCTGCCATTTTGTTCCACGGCTGGGCACTGGCTGCCCCTCCAAGCTCCACTCCAGCCCAGACTTGTTGACTGACACTAGCCCACTTTTTCTTCTGTGCTAAGCCTATAGGACATGCCAAAAGTCTGGGCAGGTGGGGGGGCACAACTGAGGATGTGGCTCTGGCTCACTTGATAGACTGTTTATCTAGCTTACATGGGGTTTTGGTTTTGATCCCCAGCTCCATATAAATAGCATATGATGATACATGTCTGTAATTCTGGTTCTGGGAGGCTGAGGCAGGAGGATGAGAAGTTCAAGGTTGTCCTTGGATATACACACGTCTATGTACACACACACACACACACACACACACACACACACACGCACGCACACATCTTGGGTTGGAGGCCAGCCTGAGCTATATGAAACCCTGTCTCAGAAAATAAGAAGGAAAATAGGAAAAAGAACACAAGGTGAGCATAGAGATGTAGCTCAGAGGTAGAGTGCTTACCACGTGTGAGAGGCCCTGCGTTTCCTTCCCAGCACCTCAAGCACATGTTTGCGTTCACGGGGTTCGTGGTCTCACTACGTAACCATAGCTGGCCTGGGATTCACTTTGTAGACCAGACTGGCCTTGAACTCAGAGATCTACCTGTTGGCATCAAAGGTGCCATGCCCAGCTAGGAGGAAAGACTCTTTAAATAAGTAAATGGGCAAAGTAATCAGGGCTAGTGCTACAGGCCTCTTAAAGCGGCAACTCAAGCAGAGCAAGTTCAAGACCGGCTTGCTTTATTTAGTAAAATCCCATCTCAAAATAAAAGCTAAGAAACGAGCTGGAATATACCTCAGTGGTACAGTGATTGCCTAGCACAAACGAGGCACTGGATTTACTCCCCAGTACTGGCTGGCGGTGGCTATGCATGTTTGTGACCTCAGCAGAGGCAGAGGTGAGTAGAGTTCAAGACCGCCTGGTATAGTGAGACTTCTCTATCAGGCCTGGCCTGGGGGGCTCTGTTTTCTCTTTGGCTCAATGACATCATCATCATGGCCCTTGGCAATGATGCCTACAAGGCCAAGGTCTAATGTACTTCATTGTTCTTCCTAAAGATGTCTCATGGTCAGCGTGCCCACCACTTGAACCACAGTCCTTCCTCATCTGAGAGCCATGGGGTCTTCCGAGAAAAACAAGTGTCCATTTATAGCCAGAGGACCCCACCTGTTCTTCCTCCTGAGTTTCAAAACACATGTGGGCCATCCACTTCCTTCCCGAGGCAGGATTCGTTTTACAAGCTCAGAGAGGACAGCAGATGCTTGGCCCCACTTTGTTCTGATAGGGGCTGAGATGGAGGCTTAACGAGTTTCCGTCTCTTGAGCAGTGGGCTCTTCCTCCCCCACCCAGGGTCTCATACCATATACTCTGAACTCCTGTAAATTTTCTGGAACCAACATCAGTCCATACAGTTGAGAGGAAGTATCTGAGAGCTGGGGAGGTGGTAGCGACGAATCTCCACAAAGCCACCGAACCCTCTGGCAAAACTTGTTATTTCACCCTTTCCTGAGGGTCAGAAGAGGGCCCCAGCCAGTGGAAACAGGATAAGAATGCAGTACCATTGTGCATGGTGGGAGGCTTGAGAGAACCCCCATCCATGCCTCCGGACTACTTCAGACAGACCCTGCATTCTGGGGCTTCATTGAAGTAAGCGGAAAACAGGTGACATCACACTCAGTCTCCGGCTGCCAGCAGGGCCAGGACGCAAGAAGAATCAATAATTAAATAAATCAAAACATCAACTTTCTTTCTGAAGAGCCGTTCTCCCCACTCACATCACCTTAAGACTGGCTGGAACATGAAGAATGGCTGGTAGGTAGGACGACCAAACTAGACCGTGTGGGCAGGAGCAGCGACTGTGTCCTCACTGTTTCTGCTCACGACACCATTGGAAGCCACTGACTGTGGGGGCGAGGGACACAGTAGCGCTCCTTGGACCCTCAAACTAGATGTGCGGCAGGATAGAGGGCAGTGGGTGGTTGTGTAGAGTAGATATTCTCAATCAAGTGAAGATTGACCCCTGGGGGAGAATGTGCCAAAAATCTTACTCCTTTTCTGTCAAAAATGAAATCTTCACAGAGACTCTGACTTTCACAATCTGTCCTGTTGGCGCGTATTGAAAAAAAAAATTTTTTTTTTTTAGATTTCTGTATGGACACGATTGTTTGCCTGCATGCATGTTTTTGTACCACCTGTTTGTGTACCACCTGTGTGTCAGCCCCATGGAAGCTAGATGAGGGTGTCAGATCCCCTGGAACTGGAGTTACGGACAGTTGTGAGCCACCATGCTGTGCTGAGAATCAAACCTGGGTCCTCCGAAAGGGCAGTCAGTGCTCTTTACCGTTGAGCCATCTCTTCAACACCCTACTATATATATATATATATATATATATATATATACACACACACATATATATATACACATATGTGTGTGTTTGTGTGTATGTATGTATGTATGTATATACCCTTTATATATCCCACAGAGCCAAACTAGTGCTCCCTAAGTGTACATGGATGTGGGGTCATCCTCTGGATGATGGGCACCCAGCCAGGGGCCATGTCCACAAGGAAAACTAGGACTCTCCCTTCCCAGAGCCATCAACTGTCCACAGCTTGCTTGTTAGGGGCGGAGCTTCTTAAGTTCCCATCCCCATCCTACTCCTGCTGGAAACTTCCCTGGTTTGATCTGGGGCATGTCACCACAGCTGCTGTGAGTTCAAGCATGCACAGGCCATGTCACACTGAAGACAGCATTTCATAGCGTCCTCCCCCACTCTCTTATTCTTATACTCTTTCCTTCTTCTCTCTCCTCAGTGTTTCCTATGCCTTGGTGAGGAATTGATACAGATGATCCAATCAGGACCAAGCACTCCCAGCCACTGGACAGGTTCATAGCATCAAGCATGAATCCCCACCTGTGGAGCGGGGCACAAATGCCACCAGGAAGTGGTTGGTTGCTCACATAACCCTCATGCCACTAATGCATCAGTGCGTGTACCATGTCTGGCGGATCTGTACTGCATCATGCAGGATCCAGCACTGGGTTAAGACCACTCATGGCTTTACTACATAGTATCTCCCTGCACTGTCAAAGCCAGCAGGGCGGGGCAGAAGCTTCCTGGTTAGTTCTAACTTGACCCCACCAAACCATGTGGTGTTTTCAGCAACAGGGTCTTTCTGTTGCCCAACAGGTGGGCAACCAAGGGCAATGACAGTGGCCTGTGATGTTTGTGGGGCTTCTAGAGGCTTCCTGACCAATAACAAATGAAGAGGTGTCCTCTGTCTGGCACTGGGATTTTTGTTTAACTGGTCACATCTTCTGGAAATAACATTGTTCACCCATAGGGGACCTCAGTTCAAACTCTTTTTTAAATTATATTTTTCATTTATTTATTTATCTACCTATTTATTTGAGACAGGGTCTCACTGTGTAGCTCTGACTATCCTGGAACTCTGTATGTAGACCAGGTTGGTCTTGAATTCATAGAGATTTGCCTGCCTCTGCCTCCCGAGTGCTGGGATTAAAGGCATATGCCACCACCACCTGGCTAATATCTATCTATCTATCTATCTATCTATCTATCTATCTATCCATCCACTCATTCATTCATTCATCCCGCTATCCTTCCATCCATTTATTTATTTGGTTTCTCAAGACAGAGTTTCTCTATGTAGCCCTGGCTGGCCTCAAACTCACAGAGATCTGCCTGCCTCTGCTTGGAAGCTAGTGCTTGTTGTTCCTTTGCAGAACTACAGCTCCCAGAATTCTGCTGGACTACGAATGCCAGCTCATGCAAGCGCAGGACACATTTCCCAGAAGCCTTTGCATTCCCGGTTAAAAAGCAAAGGCCGCCACGAGTCCCTTCCTTCTCTCTCCCCGCCTTTCCCATCGTGTCCGCACACCTTTTACCTGCCTGTTACCCCTCCCCCATTAAAGTGCACCCACGTGGGACCGCCGTGTGTCTGTGTCTTCTTCCTTGCGTAATGTCTTTACCCTCTAACCCGCAGACAAGAAAGCCAGCCAGAAATTAAGAACAACAGTGCTGGAAACAAAGGCATGTACTTTCTTATTCATCTTTAGTGTTGGTTAAACTACTCTTTTAGATCAGCTGCTGCTATCGGATACTAATAATCCTTCACTCACCTGGCCACTAACTCCCTCACTCCAATCCTGGTGAGTCTCAAATTCATTGATCGCCGATTCCAGCCTCCCAAGTACTGTAAATATAGGTATGTGCTACCGCACCCAGTAGACTTTATTCTGTTACCTGTTATTTAAAATATAGAACATGGGCTGGAGAGATGGCTCAGCAGGTAAGAGCACTATCTGCTCTTCCAGAGGTCCTGAGTTCGATTCCCAGCAACTACATGGTGGCTCACAACCATCTGTAATGAGATCTGGTAGCCTCTTCTGGCATGCAGGCAAACATGCAGAAAGAACACTGTATACATAATAAATAAATAAATAAATAGATAGATAAATAAATAAATCTTTTTAAAAAGTAAAATTCAGAACACACTGCTGGAGAGTGGTCTCAGTGGTTAAGAGCACTGGCTGCTCTTCCAGAGGACCCCTGGTTTCAATTCCAGCACCCACATGATAGCTCACAACTGTCTGTAACTCCAGTCTGAGGGGATCCAAAGTCCTCTTCTGACCTCCTGGGCACCAGGTCCTCACATGATACACAGACGTACATGCCGACAAAACCCCCATACACATAAAATGAAAAATAAGTATATCTTTTTTAAAAACTAAAAAAGAAATGCAGAACACTCTACACATTTGCATACCATCCTTACCAAAGTGAACTATATTTTATTTTTAATATTTTCACATTTATTGATCTTATTTGTGTGTGTCCCAGCATGCTCATGGAGGTCAGAGGACAGCTCAGCTCATGAGAGTCCATTCTCTCTTTCAGCCATGAGGGCTCAGGGAATGAACTTGGGTCCTTAGGCTTGGCAAAAGCAGCTTCCTCACTAGCCACTGGCTGCACAAATATATATTCTGTTTTTCATATCTATGTATACTCTAAGATATGTTTTGTTGTTTTAAATTATGCATATATATGCGGGCCTGTGCCCATGAGTGCAGGTGCTCTCACAGCCCAGAGATCTTCCTGGAGCTGGAGCCACCACGTGAGTGCTGGGATTTGAACTCAGGTCATCTGCAAGAGCTGTCTATGTCCTTAGCAGCTGAGCCATCCCTCCAGCCCCCACCCCCCTATATTTTCATTGTTAATAAAAACATCAAAACTGGGTGTAGTAGTGCACACCCGTGATCTCTGCACTCTGGCGGCAGAGGCAGAAAGAGCAGAAGACCAAGATCATCTTTAGCTACGTTGGCTTTGCAAGGCTAGCCTGGGCTACATGATACTCTATCTCAAAAAGTACTGCTCATAATTTTGTGATTGATTTTTTCTTTATAACGGTAACTCGATTTCTCTTTTCGTGTTCCCGTATCTACAATGCCCTCGTTGACCTGTTTAAAAGTCTGTAAAGTCTGGCAAAAGATTGCCTTGTGCGACTCCTCCACCCTGCTCTCCAGGGGAGTGAGCGAGTGTTTCATTTCCACCGTAGTGGACGGGGGTTCACTCTTTAGACCTCGCTCCTCTTAGCCCAGTTCCCCCATCTCAGGAATATCTCCACTCCTAAGGCTGCAGAGACAGGAGACAAGCCTGCTTCGAAAGTTAGGATCCTGGTCCCCAAAATTGTTTTCTCAGCTTCTCACTCCCACTCACCGCGAAGGAGAAAGCTGGGGAGCCCTTTCTCTAGCCCCACCCCCCACCCCTTTTCCTTCTGGGGAGGCTGGGAATGCAGTCGCCGACCAGGCCAGCCAGCCCGGGAGGACTTAATTAGGGCTAATGATTTCGAGTCTTTTTCAGGACTGCTAGACGCCACCGCGTCGGGGAATCCCCGCCTGGGAAGGGGACATTGAAATGCAACCGGCTCTCTTTGAAAGCAGGGCCAGGGATGGCTTTTTAACCGGTGGGGACAACAGCCCAGAGTCTTAGGAAAACAAAGGACAGAGATTGCTGGAGCCAGCAGCCGCTTTGGGGCCACTGGGCCAAAGACCAGTTCACCTATTCATTGACTGCCTCGTGCCTTCGGGATGTTAAAAGGGGCAAAAACAAACATTTGTTTACTCATTCTTCGGCTAGTCTGAAAAAGATCCAGAGACCGGAGGAAGTGACTGGGAGCAGGTCTTCAAATCAGGAACTCTTTTTTCTTTTTCTTCTTTCAGTTTTTCGAGACAGGGTTTCTCTGCATAGCCCCGGCTGCCCTGGAACTCACTCTGTAGACCAGATTGGCCTCGAACTCATAGAGATCGGCCTGTCTGCCTCCCGAGTGCTTGAGATTAAAGGCTTGCGCCACCACCGACCCCTTCAAAGGATACGTGCTGGCCTGGGACCATACAATTTTGGAACGTGTCCAAATATAATGACATGTCCCCGCCCACTGCCTATCAATCAGCTTCACAACTATGCTTTTTAAACAAAACACATACATACACACACAAATACACACACACATACAAATACACAGACATACACACATACATACATACGCACACAGAGTATTATGTCTCATTGCTCTGACTTTGGAGACCCCTTCCCCCTTGTCTTAAGAAGCACCAACTATGATTTGTTTGTGTTGTTTTGGGACAGGCTTTTCTCTGTAGCCCAGGCTGACCCCTAACTTTCCACCCTCCTCCTGGAATTACAAGCGGGCGCAGCCTCTCCAGGCTATGACTGCATTTGGATGAACAAATGGGGCACGGCAGACTAAAGCGGCTCTCTGCTGACCTTAGATTGGGCAAGTTCCCCAGGTCACCCGAGGAAAGGCACCTTTTGTGCCTTGGGTTTAGAACACCTGGTTTTAGATATGTAAAATGACTCCTTGACCAAGAAAAGCCTTTTCACCCCTTGGAAATCACCCAAAACAATGGCAGGTGGACCCCAGGGGTTAAAGGTGGGAGGGTCCCCAGCAAAGCCCACCTGCTAGTAAAGGAAAATAAAACCCACATCAAAGTCCTGAGGCCCTTTAACTGTGTTGTCTTCCTCTGAACCCTCCTTCTGCCCGGGAGATGGGCTGAGTCCTTGCTTAACCATCATAGAAAGGGGCGATGCCCTCGTCCCCTCCTGGCATTGGTGCGAGGTGGGAGGACACCCTCCTTCCTTGTTTGTTCCTCTGCTTCGCGATCCAGCCCTTGTGACTCCTCTTTATTTACTTTCAGGAGGAAACGCTGACACAGAGAGGTTAAGTCACTGCCCTAAGAATACACAGCATTTCCTGGAGTCTGAGCCCAAACCCCGGTCTTTCCCATCTGGAGATTAAGTTCTCTTCGACTCTTGACCCCGGGGTCCAGGTTTTGCCCCCATAGTTTAGAGATGAATCGTCCTCCCCTCCCTTCCCTCCTCTGCCCACCCTGAGTAGATCCTCATCCTTCCTAAAACCACCGCTTTTGCCAGAGGACCAAGTGCGAGGCAGAGTTCACAGGCTCACACTACTGTCTCGAGAAGAACTGCTCCCTACGCCCAGGTAGACATATTTCGGTCTCCGCTCGCCCCTTCGCTAAACACCAGAAACAGGAAGTGAGTGAGCAAGAGGCTGCTAGCAGGGGGCTTATAGACACCTTCCCACCACGGCCCAGAACTTGGCCGGCTGCGTGCTGGCACACGTGATTACAGATACAGAGGGGAAAGACATGCTTGCTCTAAGTAGCTCAGGACACCCTGGGGAGAAAGACACCATTATGCGGCAGTATTGGTGTTCCTAGCCTGTGTACCCCAGGAAGTCAACCCCTGGGGTTGGGGTGGAAGGTCTAGGAATTTCCTAGAACTGGGGGGTCATCCGCCTTTGGGGACTTGGTTTATCCTTGGGAGGAGAAGGGCAGGTCTTCCTGGACCCTCTTGGGGTCTAGTTTCACAAAAACAGGAGGAGGAAGCCCATCCTCAGGCATTTGCCCAGAGAGTGTGCTCTCAGAGTCCAGTGTGGTCAGAAACACACAAACACACACACACACACACACACACACACACACACACACACACACACACACACACACAGAGCTACTTCTACCAGAAATGACACACGAGGTCATGAGTGCAGCATCAGGTGGTGATCTGGTGCTGTAGAGCTCCGCGTGCCAGGTCTTTCTGGTTGTTTCTAGACCCTGCTCACTCTTCTAACCGTTGTGTTTGTGTATTGTTGCTGTACCGGTCAGATCTCCCGCAGAAAACAGCTTCCTCGCGCTAACAATTTAGGAGTGTAAACCCAGTAACCGCCCTTCAAGAGGTGTATTTTGAAATTTATTTATCAATTGTTATTGTTTTTCCTCAGTAAAGTGAGCTTTCGTTTCCAGGTAGATATCACACTTAGCTCTTAAACATTTACAATTTACTATTCTAACATAATTGGCTATCCCCCAAGTGTAATATGGTTTTTAAAAGATTCGATTTTAGTGTGCATGGGTGCTTGCCTTTGTACATGTGTGCATGTGTGTGTGTGGGGGGGTGAGCGCACGCGTGTGAATGTGCCCATGGAGGCCATCAGATTCCTCAGGCCCACGGCCTCACTGCTGAGTTCTAGGCCAGTGCTCTACTCCTGAAATTCAGACCTTCTCTAGAGGATCCAGAGATGGGCTCTACGGCTGAGCCAAGCTTGCACACAGCTGGAAATGCTCAGTAAAAACTGTCAACGTTATTTTAAATTCTCTTTTGCTTGTTTTTCAAGACAAGGTTTTCCTAGCTGTCCTGGAACTCACAAAGTAGACTAGGCTGGCCTTGAACTCACAGAGATCCACCTGCTTCTGCCTCCTGAGGGTTGCGACGAAAGACGTTAAACACCACCCGCCAGGTTATTTTAAATTCCTCCTCACGAGTTTACAAAACAGGCATTACAAGGCCACCCATTTTAAGCCCAAGGAAAGTGGCGCGGAAAGAGTCAGTGGCTCGCCCCTCTTCACACAGCGAGTGCGAGTGAAGTCAGTGAGTCCGATGGATCCGCCCCAGGCAGAGCCGCTTGAGCAGGGAAACTGAGGCTTTTATATGCTAATTTTGTTTGTTTGCATAACAAGCGAAGACACCTGGCTTGGTTTTCTGAGCTTCGACTCTTAACTGCTCCCGTCTGGCCCCGGGGTCTTAGAAAGAGGAGCAAATTCCTTTTCCAGCAGACCTAGAAGGTGACCTTTCCAGCCTCAGGGGCTCCTGGCCTTCAATACTTTCCCTTCAGTTTCTCCTCCAAAGTCTGGCTGAAAATCAGCTGGTCGTGGACCCCTGGCCCTCACCCTCACCCCAGTTCATACCTCCCGGAGACACCTTCCCAAGGGTACTCCCTCTCTGCTTCGCCTTCTTAGGACTTCTGATGACTTCGTCTGGTCCAGGTACCGAGAGAAGCTGCTGCTCTAACCAGAGTGGAAGTTGGACAGAATTCAGGGTCTCAATTTAGGGTCTCGCGCCTTTAACCACCTGAGTCGCATCTCAAGCCCAGGTTGTAGGCGTGACTCAATGGTAGAACACCCGTGGGCGAGTGCTGCTGAGGGCTCAGGCCAGTGGTGAGGGCACTTCTTCTGTCCCTAGCAGAACACAGCTCAAACAACAGCAACCAAGGTAGATGAGGTAGAGCCGAATGTGAAGCCAGCTGCTCCATGGGGCCCACGAGATGGCGCAGTGGAGGATGGTGCCTGACTCCAAGTCTGAGGACCCCAGTTCAGTCGCCAGGACCCAAATGGTCAGAGGTGAGAACGCTCACAAGTTCTTATGCCCACACACAAAATTAATCAATCAATTAATTACAATTAATTAATCAATACAAAGGGGTGCCATATATATTAGAAATCAATGTGGCTGACCAACGTGTTTTGCACATGCTTGTGAGTGGGCACACTCCTGTGCATTCCTTCAAAGGCCATTTGTCTTCCTCTATAGCTCTATTGCCTTCCAGCTTAGGTTTTGAGCCAGGGTTTTTGTTTTTTTTTTTGTTTTTTTTTTTTTTTTTTGGTTTTTCGAGACAGGGTTTCTCTGTGGTTTTGGAGCCTGTCCTAGAACTAGCTCTTGTAGACCAGGCTGGTCTCGAACTCACAGAGATCCGCCTGCCTCTGCCTCTTGAGTGCTGCGATTAAAGGCGTGCGCCACCACTGCCAGGCTGAGCCTGGGTCTTTCAATGGCCTTGAGGCTTGCCTTTGGCTAGACTGGAGGAGGTGAGTTCCTGGGACCCACTTCCCCTCTCTGACTCCCAGTGCTTCTACATGGGGGCTGGGATTTGAACTCAGATCTCCTTGCTTTCTAACAAGTTCCCATCTCCTTTTCTGTATATCCCAGTCTATGCTCAATCTCGCAGTCCTCCTGCCTCAGTGTCCACACTGCATTTGCTTTACTGTCTTTTTTCTTCAATATTTAAAAATTGTTATTTTATTTTAAGGGTATAGGTCTTCTGCCTGCATGTATGTCTATGTACCACATGGGTGCCTGGTGCTGGAGGAGGCCAGAAAAGGGGTGTTTACACACTTTAATCCCAGCACTGTCTAGGCAGAGGCAGATGGATCTCTGTGAGCTTGAAGCTAGCCTGGTCTACAGAGCAAGGTTCAAGTCAGCCAGGGCTACAAAATGAGACCCTGTTGCAAGAACAAAACAACAGCAAACAAACAAGCACACAACAACAACAGAAGGGGAGCTGGGGAGCTGGCCTTCCAGAGAACCTGGTTCAGTTCCCAGCACCCACATGGGAGCTCACAACTGTCTGCAACTTCGATTTCCGGGGATCTGATGCCCTCTTCTGGTTCCCACGGGCACCGCACGTGCCCGGTGCATAGGCATATGTTAAGACAAGTAACCTATTCGTGTAAAATCATACTGGTTTTGCTGCTGTGCTAGGACCCAGCAATGATGTTTCTGCTCATTGGCCTGGTTACTTGGGATCTCTGCTTCCTCTTTCAACTTCTTCCTGGGATCAAAGGCATGCCCACCCTGACGGTGTCAAATTCACTTTCTGATCGTTTTGTGAAGTAGCCACCATAGCCACGCTTGACAGTGCCCATCTGCAACCCTGCACATACAGGGACCGGGAAAGGAGCACTGTGACTTTGAGGCCAGCCTGGGAACATAGCAGACTCTATCCACAAACGACAGAGCCTGGGGAGACAGTTCAGTGTGTAAAGTAAGGGTGAGACCTGAGTTTGAATTCCCCAGAACTCACACAGTGCCTGGTGTGTCCATAATCCTAGTTCCCCAGGGAGAGGGGGCAGAGAAGGGAGAATTCTGTGGCGCTCGCAGGCTAGGAAAGCCTGGTGCATGCACCACGGTGGCCAACAACAAAAAGGCCCTGCCTCAAGCAAGTTGGCAAGAGAGGACCCCATCTGAAGTACACACACCTGCACACACACAGAGGCACATGCACACGCGCAAATACACACACTTGTGTGCACACATGCACACACACGAGTGCACACACACATGAATGAACATATAGGAATGTACATGTACACACGAATGAACACACATGAATGTGTATATACATGCACAACATGCATGCAAACACACATAAACGCGTGCACACACACACTGCCACTTTCTCTGCACACCACCATCCAGCATATTCAAACCATGCATCAGGGGTTCCCAGCTTCCCGTGCTTGCCTTCCTTGGTGTGTGAACCCACTAATGTAAAAAACTCCATTTGGTTGTTGTCTCCCCATTATTGGGTCTTCAGTACCATTTTCCCCATAAATAACTCTGCCTTTCACAGACGGGACTTTCCTTAAGACTCTGAGCAAGTACTAAGATTTTTTTTTTAAGTTTTATAAACTTGTTGTGAAAAACATCAAGTCCTTGGTCCTGACCATTTCCTCCTGATCCTTTCTCTGCCTGCAGCATTTTACGTGGTGTCCTTTAACTTTTATGACAATGCCATTGGCGTAGGCTCTGGCCATTATCTATAGTTTTAAGATGAGGAGGCTCAGGCTTAGAAAGGTTAATGAGTTGTTCAAAGTCACACAGCCAGCTTTATCTGATCCCAGAAAGGTCTGGGACTCTTGAACAATTAGCTTTGCTTAAACCAAGAGGCGCCTGCAATTTCCTGCCATGGAGGACAGGCAGCCAGGAGGGCAGACGCTTCTGGGGCTCTGCTGCCCCCTGGTGGCCTCGCATGACCACATCTGTAGGCGCGCTCTGGGTAGGGAAAAAAAAAGAAATAACAGCGCGTGTTGTTTCCAGTCTCCGTTGAGACTGCACACCAGCAATCATAAGGTCAGCCCAAGGTCACGTGGCTGACTATATTTTTTTCTGCGGTTGTTTATTTACTTCTTTGTTTCATTGTTGTCATTTGTTGGAGACAAGGTTTCAGTTTGGAGTCCGGATTGGTTTAGAGCTAGGTAGCCCAGCCTGACCTTGGACTCTGTCCAGTCCTTCTCGTCAGCCTCCACAAAGCCAGGTTAAAAAGCTACGGAGGGTGGAGGCAGGCCATTTTTACTGTGCTGTGATTACACTTACAAATCCAGCCTGTGCAAGTCCAGCACCCAATATCCAGGCCGCATCTCAAAGCCTCCATGTGACTGTGATTTGGCCAATTAAAAGCTTTTATTCACCAGCGCATAGTAGCACATGCCTTTAATCCCAGTACTTGGGAGGCAGAGGTGCAGGTGGATCTCTCAGTTTGAGGATAGCTTGGTCTACAGAATGAGTGTCAGGACAACCAGAGCTACATAGTGAGACCCTGTCTTGAAGAACAAAACAAAAACAAAAATCTTTCCTTCTAAATTAAATTTATTTATTTATTTGAGACATGTAGCATGAATTCTAATTGGTTTTAATAATAAAAGCCTGGAGTCAGGTGCTAGAGAGACCTTTTACCTCTCCAGAATCCTCAGACTGAAGGGGTGAACCTGTCTCTAGGAATCCTCAGACTGCATCTGAGCTCGTTTCCTCTGGTATTATATTTCTCTCTCCACCCAACCATATTACTCCCATCTTCACCTCCTTAGTGCTGGGATTAAAGGCAAGCGACTCCCACACACAGGAATTAAAGGTGTGAACCAACTCTTCCCGTCTCTGATTCTCTTTGAGACAGGATCAATCTAGTGTAGTCCAGGGTGGCCTTGAACTCACAGAGATCAGTCTGCCTCTGCCTCCCTGGGATTAATGTGTGTGCCAGCACGGCCTGGCTTCTATGGCAAACTAGGGGCTTATCTCTGCACTCTGATCCTTAGGCAAGAATTATTTGTTAGATCACAAACAAAATATCACTACATTTCCCCTTTTTTTGTCTAAAATAAAAAATCATAACTAATATATGAAAAACTATGTACAATAACAATATATAATATATAGGCAATAAATATATCAACAATGTCTAGTCCATTTGCATTTCACAAATTCAGAGAAAATATTTCATTATCTATCGTATCTTGGTAAGTCCAAAGTCTTTCACCTAATTTACTTTCTATCATAACTATCATCCAAAACTATCTTTTGATATCTCTCAACCTTATATACTTTATACCTCTTTGTGAGTTTTTCTGGTCATGTAAATAAGAAATCTGATCTTCAATTCCCTCAAAGACCCTAGAAGGAAATAATACTAATGAATAGCAGGAAGTACAAACAACTTCCAAAAAAATGTGAGAAATGACAGAAACATCTGGCTGCCTGGACAGTCACCCAAAGTTCTTCTGCAGTGTTGGGGCGTCCATCTTCAGTCTACAGGCCCAGGATATTTGACAGACTTTTCTATGAAGCAAGATTTTTGAAGGATTGTCCTTCCTTGTCTGGGCAAGGGTTGACACTCACTCTCTTTTGTGTCCTGCTTGTCCAATTTGGACAGCGTATGGTCAGCAATCAAGGCAAGAGCACTTTCTTGTCCAGTGGCTTACTTTTGCCACCCAGAAAGTAAACTCCATATGCAGTTTCTTTGATACCCATCATCTTCTCTGAAGTAGATTGGTGCTTCCAGGAAAAGACGTGTCTCATTGTCATAAAAAAAATACCTATGTTATTA
This sequence comes from Microtus pennsylvanicus, assembly GCF_037038515.1. NCBI lineage: Eukaryota > Metazoa > Chordata > Mammalia > Rodentia > Cricetidae > Microtus > Microtus pennsylvanicus. The sequence continues at coordinate 121,963,136 of NC_134579.1, forward strand.
AAACATGTTAAATACCATATTCTGTGGATCTCTGAAGTGTTTGAAGATGACCTGTCTATCTAAAATGTATCTGTTTGACCTTAAAAACATACCTAGTATAACTACAAGTTAGATTGTAATAGGTGACTAATTACTCACCTGTATTTCCTTATTATCCTAAACAGTTGGTATAATAATTTTTAAGGACTAGAGATTTGCATTACATTGTTAGTTGAATTGTATAGGTACAATACTTTGAACAAGAGTAGAAATGTATGTACAGCATGTTCTGACAAAATTGATCTCAAATTTATCAATACACAAAATTTGTATACAACATACAAACGTCCAGTGCGATGTAAAATATTTAAAACTAGTAGTTGCTTTTTAAAGTAAATTCAATAGTCTACCTTTTTATCTTATCATACCTTTCTCTTTTCAGAGTAGAGTCCATAATCTACCCTTTTATCCTGTCATATCTATATCCCTCTTTTTTCTTTTCAAAACAAGAATCCTGAATCTAATATTTGTTTAGTTTTTTTTCTGACCATTACCAATAACAACTTGTAATTAAATCCCCCTAAACAATGACAAATATCTATAACCCAATGAAAGACTAAAACTATCACCCCACCTCTTGGGAATGTGGGCATTGTGTTCTTAAATTTACTTCCTGTTGTCTGTTGGGGAGGGTGTTAATGGCATTTTTAGGGAATCCTGAAAAGAAAAATTTGGGTTAATTGTCAAGTCCTGGGAGAGGTAGCTGTATCATCTGTTGTCCAGTCTCTGCGTAATAGAAAAGTGCAGGCTTTCTCAAGTCCTGGCTAGGGTAGCCTGTGAGGCTGGATCATCTCAGCTAACCACCTCAAACTTGTTCTGAGCAATTTGTAGTCCGAAGCTGATCTTTAGTTGGTGTTTTTCAGTTTAGTGGTGTTATCATAGTCCTGACAGAATTGTCTTGTGGGGTCCCAACATCTTTTTGGAGATTTCAGAAATCTCATTAGGTCAGATTATTCCTTTTCTTGGTGATTTTTAAAAGTTTTTCCAGATAGTTCTCTCTTCTTCTTTGGATGCTTATTTGTCCAAAGGTCTTTAAATTCCTCAAGATGGTTGTTTTTATTTTCCTGAAAAGACAAAAACAAACCCCTGCTCAACTCAAACTTTGGGGAGGTTCTAAATTTAATCTTTATCAATTTTGATTCATGGCTTCTCCTGAAATTTTTGTTTTATCTTCTAAAGCTGTTCTATCATCTAGAGCAATATGGTTTCTTACAATAGGAATTAGGATCTTTAATTGCTCTGGGAAGGAGTTTCCTCTGGCTTAGGGGCCTGAGAGAGACCCCTCAAGAAGTTTCCCAATGGCAAAGGTCACCTTGACTGTCCCTAGTTGATCTACATTCATTAGTCCAATGCCTGCCTTTGCCATACCTTCTGCATAATCCAGAAGGAAGGGGTATTCTGTTTGAATTATGCTTAGGATAAACATTGTTTCTAGGAACGCCCTGTTTACAGTCCCTTTTAAGGTGCCTTTGTTTACCACAATTGAAACACTTGACATCTTGATTTTTCTTCAAACCTCTGGAAATCACCTCTCCTATCCAAGCATCATCATGGTCATGAGATTCAATATTAAAACTCGGATTCATTCCTCCAACGGTGCTGATTTTGCTTTTTAAGTTCTCATTATCTTTTTGTATTGAGAATTAGCATTTTCAAAAGCCAGAGATCCAATTATCATTTGTCTAGCTTCTGAATTTGGTATCATTATATTTACTGCTGATGTCAATTTTTGTAAGAAATCTGTGAAGGCTTCCTTTGGGTCCTATATGACTTTAGTAAATGACTCAATCTTCTTACCTATTTCTTCAATTCTGTCCCAAGCATTCAAAACTGCTGCACAGCATAAAGCCAGTGTGTGGCCATCATATAGGGATTGCCTTTCTATGTAAGTATAATCTCCTTCTCCAGGAAATTGATCTTGGGAGATTTCCATATCTCTAGCTTTACTTTGTTATTCAATAGTCTTAGCCTCTTCTCTGAACCAGGTACTCCATTATAATGTAGACCAGGCTCCAAGACTGCTGTAGCCAAGTCCTCCCAGTCTTCAGGGATGATTCTATTACAAATAAACCATGACCTTAACATCTGCTTTACAAACTGTGAATACATGTCATATGATACTATCACTTCCTTGACTCTCCTTACATCTAACATTGCCTCAGGAGTCCAATCAGCTCTTACAGAGCCTTGGGGATTATCTAGCATTTGACAATTCCTATAAGGTTACTGGATATATTAAGGTTGGTTGTTTGAAAACCTTAGGCTGTCCTTTCTAACCTTAAAATACAATGCTGAAACTGGTTCTCCATTAAATTCTTCTGCCTGGATTTTAATATCCTTATGACCTATCTTATTAAGTTTTTCTAAGGCCTGTATCTTGGCACTCATATTAAACAACTTTTTTAGAGATAAATCAAGAATTATTAAGATGATAACTAACGGGTCAATCCCAGTTAAGCGGATTATCCCTTCATTTAATTGTTCCATTTTAAAATCATGCATTGTGCAATCATACAGAGAACTAACTCTCTCCATCAAAATAGTATTTCCCATTTTTTTAAACGGTTTAAAAGGGGGGAAAAAAACTCCCTTTTAAGTTTTCCTCCCTTTAAGAGGTTTCTTGCTTCTGCCTTTCTTTTTTTTTTTTTTTTTTAAAGGGAGAGCTCATTTCTTTTTTTTAATATTTATTTATTTATTATGTATACAATATTCTGTCCATGTGTATGTCTGCAGGCCAGAAGAGGGCACCAGACCTCATTACAGATGGTTGTGAGCCACCATGTGGTTGCTGGGAATTGAACTCAAGACCTTTGGAAGAGCAGGCAATGCTCTTAGCCACTGAGCCATCTCTCCAGCCCTTGCTTCTGCCTTTCTTGAGCGCTGTGATCAAAGATCTTCAACACCAAATTCATCTTAAAACATTCTTAGGAGCAGGAGAGATGGCTCAACCTTACGAGTACTCCTTGTCTTGCTGAGGATCTAGGTTTGAGTCCCAGTACCTACATCCGTGGCTCTCAACCTATGGGTCACAACCCCAAGGGGGGATCAAATGACTGTCTCACAGGGGTCAGGGGGCACACATTAGATATTCTACATATCAGTTATTTACATCACAATTTATAAAAGTAACAAAATTGCTGTTATAAAGTAGCAATGAAAATAATTTTATTGTTGTAGGGTCACCATGACAAGAGGAACTGTATTTCAGGGTCTCAGCATTAGGAAGGCTGAGAAGCACTGACCTATATGGTAGGTTCAGGTCACGGTCAAGGTTCAGGAGAAGGAAATGGCTGGGGTTGAATTTTCCCATCATGAACCTTTCTCTAGGTTCATCAGCATGGGTTTCAGAGGCTGGGGCACTGTTGTGTGTCCCCAGAGAGGTCAGAATCCCCAGAAGCCCTTAGCCCTCCTGTCAGCATCTTCCCACACTCAGCAAGGCTGGTTCCCACAATCTCAGATCTCTCCAAGGAATGTAGGAGTGAGAGGGAACCGAAGTGAGTCCCACTGTGTAGGGAGGCTCCAAGTGCTCCTCCATTGACCAAAAACTGGGAGAATAAGTCCTGATGAAGGGGAACGGCTCCGTCTGTGGATGGCGGCCATGGTTCTGATGGGAACAAAACTGAGCAAGGATGCCGAAGGTTGACTTCTGGCCTCTGTGTACATGCACACACACACACACACACACACACACACACACACACCATGTGTGCATCTGCACACACATGCTATACATACCTGTACATACCCCATGAGTGCATTGCACACACACACACAAACCATGTGTGCATCTGCACATACATGATACACACACCTGTACACACCCCATGAGTGCATTGTACACCTACTACACACAAACCATGTATGCATCTGCACATACATGATACACACACAACTGTACACACCCCATGAGTGCATTGTACACACAACACACCATGTAGGCATCTGCACACACATATACACACACACCTGTACATATCCCATGAGTCCATCTGCACACACACACACACAAACCATGTATGTATCTGCACATACATGATACACACATACCTGTGCACACCCCATGAGTGCATCTGCACACACACACACACACACACACAAACACACGGTGATTGTGGGCCTCTGTCCCTCTCCACTGTCCTTTGGGCCCAGGCCCCTGTTGGGACAATCAGCTTCTCCACAGCATGAACAACACCACCTGCTCATGAGCGGAGACATTTTGGAATAAACCTTTTGTCCTTGGAAACTGATTTTCTTGGGGATTTTTTGCCATCTTGGTGGTAACTCCTCCTCCCCCATCTGTGCATATAAGGTGGGGACTCTGCTGGCCATGGCTGATCTAACTTGGGTCACTGAGCTTGGTCAGATTGAGAGTTAAGTAGGGAATTAGCTGAGGATACCTGTGGGTGTGTCAGGATGTCCCTTCTGGAGATGAGCCAGCTGGGGAAGTGGTGATGGGGGCTTTGACCTGATCGAGGGATCGTTCCTCGGTTGGTTCGTGACGTGATGGCATAGGGACTTGGCTGAAGGTAGGTGACAGTACCTAGCTGGAGTGAGGTGTGCATTGGAGGTATATGTTGGGGACTCTTCGGCCCCAGCCTCTTGCTATGTTGTCTTTGCTTTGGGACCACAGCGATGCTTAAAGGTGATATGATGTATATCCATTTTTGAGGGAAAAAATACAAATGTTTCTTTTAGTAAAAGTTAAAGAAAGACAAAGACATCACATCTCTCTCCTTTTATTTAATTTCCTCACTGTTTGTCCCCTTTGTCCCCTTTTTATTTTTCTATTTGACAGTTTCTTTCTTTCTTTCTTTCTTTCTTTCTTTTTTTTTTTTTTTTTTGGTTTTTCGAGACAGGGTTTCTCTGTGGCTTTGGAGCCTGTCCTGGAACTAGCTCTGTAGACCAGGCTGGTCTCAAACTCACAGAGATCCGCCTGCGTCTTCCTCCTGAGTGCTGGGATTAAAGGTGTGCACCACCATCACCCGGCTTCTATTTGACAGTTTCAACCACGTAGCCCAGGCTAGCCTCTCTAACTTACCGTCATCCTCTGTCAGCTTTTCCAAGTGTGGGGACTCAGACGTATACCATGTATTTTGTCATCCATATATTTCCTTATTCCAAAGACAAAGATAAAACAATGTCTGTTTCATGGTGAAGCTAGAAAAATTACATGTCAGCTATGAGAAGTTTCTGGAACACATGAACTGGTCACTAAATGGTTTGGAGGATATACTTGCAGCTCATCCTCGGAGCCATGGGAAGCATCCAGCACAGCCTTCTATGTCTTGTGAGTGGTTCAGAGAGGCTAAGCAATCACCTAGGGACACACACTAGTTCAGGAGACTCCCAGGATTTAAAGCCAGCAACCGAGCTGCAGCACAAACGGTTTAAGTACTGAGCTGCTTCTTGGTGAGGGAAGTATGTTGTTTTATTGTCAAAGCTGATGTGTGAGGTGTTTAAAAGACCCAATCCAGAGAATAAGGAGTAAGAAGCCAATGGTGAGAAGGCACCTGGGCCCGGAGGTCAGTGCTGACTTCAGACTATGCCCTCTACTGCTGCTCCCACCTTCCAAACAGCCTCAGGCTGAGGGGACCTACCTGAAGGTCCCCTGGTAATCTCCTACCTGAAAGTCACCAGGCCTCTGAGTAGATGTCTGCTTTGCCCACACCTTGCCCTGCTCAGAGTGTTTTCAGTTATTTATTGATTTATTTTCTAGGGTTCTTTTCAAGATAGGGTTTCTCTGTGTAACAGCCCTGACTCGCTCTGTAAACTAGACTGGCCTCAAACTCACAGAGATCCACCTGCCTCTGCCTCCCAAGTGCTGGGATTAAAGGTGTGTGCCTCCACCGTTCAGCCCAGTTTTAGTTCTTTATTACAGATTTGGTTTTGCCTTGGTTTTACCAGGAGAATAACAAAGGCTTGTTACAAAAACCTAAGAAAACAAAGGACAGAGTAAACATTTTTCCCCACATTCTGGAACCTCACTCCCCAGAGGAAATAAGGCTCACTAACTTTGTGAGCAGCCTTCTTTGTTTTTCATTATTTTCTTTCAGGGGAGGGGAAGTGCTGAGGATGGAACCCAGGGCCTCATGCATGTGAGACCAACACTATACCACCAAGCAACAGCCCTGAACTCTTCATTTTTATTTTTAGAAATAAAAAACTTGGGGCTGGAGAGATGGCTCAGCGGTTAAGACCACTGGCTGCCCTTCCAGAGGACCTGAGTTCAATTCCCAGCAACCACATGGTGGCTCACAACAGTCCATAGTGGGATCTGGTGCCCTCTTCTGGCATAAAAGTGTACATGCAGATAGAGCACTCATACATAAAATAATTCTTTATTTAAAAAAGGTAGAAAGCATTACATAATTTTACTTTCTTCAAAGTTCTGTAGGTTTTTTTAAAAATATTTTTTATGATTTATTTAACTTTATTTTATGTGCACTGGTGTGAAGGTGTCAGATCCCCTGCAACTGGATCTTCAGACAGTTGTGAGCTGCCGTGTGGGGTGCTGGGAATTGGACCCGGGTCCTCTGGAAGAGCAGTCAGTGCTCTTAACCACTGAGCCATCTCTCCAGCCCCAAGTTCTGTGTTTTATTGTATGGTATATAACATATATCTTTCCATGTCAGTACATTCAACCCCATAGGAAGTGTCTCCCAGGTCAGCCATGCAAAAGTTGGTTTCACAGATCCCTGGCTGATGGATATGGAGTTGCTTCTGTTTTCTGTTGTGGATTATAAACAATTCTGTGTGGACTGGGGAGAGAGCTCAGTGGGCAGAGAACTTGCTTAGCATACAGCAAGCCTGGGGTCCCAGCCCGTGAACAACATAAGCCAGGTGTGGTGATGTCATCCCGGCACTGGGTGGAGGTGGAGGCAGGAGAACACAGTGAGTTTGAGGACAGCTTGGGCCGCATGAGAATTAGTCTTGAAGAAGTAAATAAACAAAAACAAAGCAGCCTCTGCCTCCAGAGTGCTGGGACTAACGTGTGTTTCTGAGGGACAGGTTAGTAGCATGGTTGCGAAGACGCGGTCTCTCATGTAAGTCCATTGTTTCCGTGAGCTCTCAGAGATGCAGACAGGGTGAGCTCTCTCTTTCTCTCTCTCTCTCTCTCTCTCTCTCTCTCTCTCTCTCTCTCTCTCTCTCTCTCTCTCTCTCTCTCTGGTTGTCCTGTAGGTATCTCCCTTCAACATTTGCCATTCCCCGCTTGCTGAGAATCTCCTGGAAGGATGTCGCATCCACGGCTGTCCTCACAGATTTCCAGTTCCAAGGAGGACACCCCTGTGCCCGCCACCCGCAGGTCACAAACCCACAGGCAGCTTTTTACCCATTGAACTTTTCTCTTTTTTTCCGCTCATTTATTTGCTGTGTGTGAATTTACTGTCAGGGGCCTGACATCTACCCTTGTGCAGAGCGGCCAGGGACCAGGACCCAGTGACTTGTGCTAGGAGGAGGCAGGTTGCCAAGTCCCTGAGATGTCTGCTCTGAGGGAGAAAGAAGCAAAGGGCAAAGGTCAGATGTCACTGAGCATTCCCACGGGTCTCACTGGAATGCAACATGGCCAGGATTCAGTAAAAGGGATGAATAACCAAATTTAAAAATATTATTATTTGTTATTTATTATTATTGTTATTGTGTGTGTCTGCGTGTGCCATGCTCACATGGCAGCTTGCATGTGGAAGTCAGAAAACAACTTTATGGAATCAGGTCTCTCCTTCTACCTTTGCCTTCTGTGTGACTTTCATGCCCCTCACACACATGTAGCAGTATTCACACACAGGTTAGATGAGAACTTGAGGAGGGAGTCGGTTCCGTTCTACCCCGTGGACGTCAGGGGTTGAGTTTAAGTCATAAGCCTTAGCAGCGCCCCCGTGTTCTGGCCATCTCGCGGGCTCCAGGCTCAATCTGTTTTGCCACACAGTTTTCCAAAAGGATAAAAATGACCAACAGGGGCCAGGCGGTGCACACTTTTAATCCCAGTACTTGGGAGGCAGAGGCAAGTGGATCTCTGTGGGATGGAGGCCAGCCTGGTCTACAGAGTGAGTTCCAGGACAACCAGGATTGTTACACAGAGAAACCCTGTCCCAAAAAGAAAGAACGAAAG